>NC_052664.1:9740532-10040791 GCF_016802725.1 Solenopsis invicta | reverse complement strand
TACATTAGAGATTTTTTCAGCGGTGGCAAAAAAAAGAAAATTATACACACCATATATGGCGTTCGTCTCGACAAGGATGGAATGATGCTTGGTAATAAAAAATTGGACGTGGACCGCAATGAGAACATAATTGTCGATGGTGTGCGATATGCTGGCACACCCGGTCTTTACGAGTTGATTTTTAAGAGAATTCCCGATGACCTTATTTATACGGAAAACGATTTGCAAAAGTACAAGAGTATATTGTTAACTACAAGCGCACATAGAAAAAATTACACCGCGAAGGAGCAATTACGGGGCAACAGAGGATACAAGTACAAACACGTGATCGCACCATTGATGTCGGTCGAATTTACACCAAAGAAAAAGAATAAATCCGGAAAGGGATTACCTAGAGCTATGATACTAAACGATAAAAGGATAGATTACGTTCATTGGGACGATCCCAACGAGTTGGTGGATCGACTTCGATTGCTCGAAACTTCGCATTAAGCCAGCAACGACGCTCACGGCAACGAGATGCTGTCTATCGTAGAGAAACTTTGCGAAGCCGGTATTATTATAAATTAATCACGTATTCGCGAAAACGAATTAGACGAGAGGCTGACTTCGAGAAGGACGTGTGAGCATTACGATAAAACGACGAGTTTTAGCGTATAATTATAAAAAGCCAAGTCACAACGGAAAAATGAGTGGCAATGAACATCGAAAAGACGGTTACGAACGTCTAACGAATGATTTTGAACGGTTCTTCAATAAAAATAGAACGGTTCAAGAACGATTGTTAGATTACTACCAATCGGCTCAAGATCGCTGTGAAAAAACTCAAGAACGAGTGTTGGATCGTTGTCGAACGATCGTAAATCAGGTCAAGAATAATTACCACCAAGTATCTAACCGCCAAATACCGAAAGACAAAGAAAAGTTATTGATGGATGACAGAAATTTGTAACAAAGAAAACGTTTTGACAAAAATTTTGTAACAAAGAAAAACGTTTGACAAAACAAAGTAGAGGAACTTTGCGACAGTAATATAAATTAAATTGCGTGCCCGCGATACGAGTCAGTCATAATATAACTCGTTTACGCGCTGAAACATGAGTTCGTCGAAAAAAATTAGCTCCGAGAGGCGACGGCTCGTCGAGGAATTACACGCCCCAGCAAGGCGCAATTTTCCTCGAAGACACGTTATAATCAAAGGATTCGACGATCTGCAAGCTGATATCGTCGAGATGCGTCCATATTCAAAGTATAATAGAAGTCATAATTACATACTTACCGTCATCGATGCGTTAAATAAATACGCCTGGGCAGTACCGCTCAAGAACAAGGCCGGGCGCGAGACGGCTGACGCAATCGCCAAGATAATTTGAGAGAGCGGAAGATGTCCAAAAAATTTGCAAACGGATATGGGAAAGGAATTTTATAACGCCGATGTGCAGAAAGTCTTGAAAAAACATAACATTAATCATTATTCTACATATTCGGTTTTAAAAGCATCTATAATAGAGAGGTGGAATCGCACACTTAAGAACGATATGTGGCGTATGTTTACACTTAATGGGTCGCACAAGTCGATGTGCTGCCGCGTCTGGTGTCGGATTACAACAAGCGCAGGCATCGTACTATCGGCATGCGACCAGCCGACGTAACTTCAACGAGTGCCGAAAAACTCTTATCCACTGTGTACAGTCGTATCAAAATTGCAGGGCCGACGAAATTCAAAGTAAACGATTCGGTACACGTGAGCAAGTTCAAAGCTGCATTCGAAAAGGGGTACACCCCCAATTGGAGGTGTTTAAGATTGTGAAAGTGCAGCGTACTAATCCCGTTACTTATTTACTCAAAGATTATCGCGGTAAACAAATCTCAGGTGCCTTCTATGAATATGAGCTAAATCGCACGAGATATCCGGATGTCTATCTCGTTGAAAAAATTAAAAGAAAGAAAGGAAACAACGTTTACGTCTAAGTGGCTGGGATTCGATGAATCGTATAATTCATGGATAAATAAAAATGATGTTATTTGATTTATTTTTTGGTATGAAATATATATTGTAAACGATATAAATGTATACATGAATAAAATATATTTCATTATAGAAACACTTTTTTTTTATTCTCCTTTGTCTTTATTTTTACAAAAATTCATATAAAACTATTTTTTAAACAAATAAAAAACAATACAAAATATCTTATTCATAATACATATTAAACGTGTAAAAAAAATATGTGAAACAATACATGAGATGTAATACAATATATTATAATTGTATCCGCCAAAGTCCCCAGGGTAATGTTTTTGTTGAATGCGGCAATACATATCTTTTATCGTCTAGAGAACTAAGTCCAAGCTTCTTCTCATTAATAGAATAAACCTCATATAACTTCGAACGTATGCACGTTTGACGTCAAATTAATTCTATTTCATCATTCAGACAACGCATGTAATCTTCAAAGGTAATAGTTCGTGCTACAACATTATTTTTCACGCCTTTCGCCTTTTTTGTATCTTGTTTACCTTCACTCTCACCGCGTACATCTTCGCCCTGAGTCCAACAAATTTAGTCTTTATTAAACCATTATTTTCATCTTTCAGCCCGGGAACCTTTTTATTTGCAAGAGGCATTCCGTATGCGTTGTCCGCCAGATAATCGCTTGTATCATATCTCGCTATATCACGTTTCATCATCTCATACACATCTTCGCATTCGAGATAATACAACAAGCTATCGGTGTCTGTATACAACAAATTACATTTATCATGATATAAAGGAAGCATATACTCGTGGTGGAATTCGTAATTTAAGACGCTGAAATCCGGCTTCTCTTATTATCCCGTTGTCGGAAACACGGTTAAATTGCGGCATCGTTTAAATAATTTATTATATACAAATTTTTCGTATTATTTAATTATTCTCACGTTATATGAAATTTCGGAAAAGAGCCTTTTAGGATTTTCTTTCTACAAAATTAATAATGGAAAAGCCAAAGTTCATACAGTCGCACAACTGATAATCGCGTTGCAATGGCATGCTAATAAAACGCATTTATGATTTAATTCACATCGATGAATATTATAGGGTTTTAACTATAAATAAAATGCATTTACGCTACGATCAATATTTCGGCCAATTATTTTAATTTGTTCATCATTGAGGTAAATGTAACTTTAGGAAAGGGGTTGTCGCAAATCGCGAAATAAATGTAATCGCTTGATTTGTAATAAAGACGTATCATTGACATGTAGCATTCGTGTGATGAGTTTAAAAGCCAAATAGCGCGGGTGCTGCCCGTAATTACGCTTTTCCGGGTTCCGGTATTTATTACGCCCGTCTGTTCGTCGAAACCCTTGAAACAGTGGGCGATTATTATTAATTTACCTAACGGAGCGCATGCAGTCGCACAACCGATGATCGCGTTGCAATAGCGTGCTAATAAAACACATTTACGATTTAATTTACGCCGATGGATATTATACAGTTTTAACTACAAATAACACATTTACGTGTCATTACGCAATGAGACGAATATTTTGTCGAATTATTTTATTCAACGTCACTTCCCCGCGCGATCACGATTTACATTAAAAACCAAGGAATGCGAATTAAATTGCAGATTCGTATTCCAACGTATAATGATCGAATTTTTTCGATGACCAACGTGTCTGTCGATTAAACGGAAATATGTCATTACGGACGAATCATAAATTTAAAATTTATCTCGTCGCGCGGATTTTATCCCGCTATTGCTGCGAGGAAAATGCAAATCCGCTGTATTTTTCCTATTTGTCGCCAGTGATGTAGTATAATAAAGGCGTGATTCAGTCATCCTTCCGAATTCCTTACGGCCATTGCGATACATCGAGAACCTGGATGTGAATTACGAAGACGTGGATAATCTGAATAATCTAGATGATGCTAATACTTTTCAATGTGAGCAACACCGTACGAATAAACATTGTGCTTTACAAAATGTATTCAAACTTTTCAATTGGTGGACACAATTACGTGAATAAACATACGTAATATACAAGATTCGTTTTCTATTCTTTTCCCCTCCATTACATTAACGTTTCTCTAACGTTTTTTTTCATGTTTCATATAGATTGTTCATATTTCGTTTAACGTTCTTATACATGTTTCATTCTTTGCGTTTCACGTTTCATATTTCACGTACGTCATGTACATTATGTTTAACGTTTCGTTCTTGTACAACGCTTCCGGATCGCGAAACGTGTCGTGACATGTTCAAGCGATAACGACGATGATGCAATTATTTTAAAAAGAGGGGAAAACCACCCCTCTCCTTTAAAAAAAAAATGTAGAAGCATAAACGTGTCGTGACATGTGCAAGCGATAACGACAACAATGATGAAATTGTTGAAAGAGGGGAAAACTTTCCCTCTCCTTAAAAAGTGCAGAAGCATTAATCTTCAAATAAGCATCATAATTTCTTACAACATCAGTATTGCATCAGAGGCTCGAACGAACGAACGATTCGCAATGTACTTTGCCGAGGGAAGTAACACATTGTACAGTAGTGAAGTGAAGAAGGAATGCAATGGGTAAGTTTCGATATTCTAATAGCGTTTATGCAACGTTGTGTGATGAACTTTTGTTTTTTCTTTTACAGCATTTCGACGGAGCGTCGTACAGCGCGCTTATTGAGCAGACGTTACGCTTTGACAGCTACGAGTTACAAGTATTTGGAGATTGGAATTAACGTTGGTCCACCAAGTAACGTGGAGATCGCCATAGGAGATCATCAAGGACGAGAATTGATACTGTCTGTCGAAACGTGGAAAGGTCTCTACGAGCAACAATGGAATATTTCCAAATTAATTTGAAATGATTACAAGGACAATTTCATAAGCGTCGGACCGTTAACAATCAAAGTTAGTGCGATGAATGACGTTAGGCTCATACGTCTCAAATCTTCTAACGTGTATGTGACAGTGATTGAATCCACGTTACGTCGTACGTTCAGTTTGTACGAGTGTATCAACGTAATGTTCGACCGCTTAGTTAGAATCGTTGATACAGTCAATGTTAAGTACATACAATTCTTAAACATCGCGTCCAATATAATGAATCAAGAAAAAGCGATACGCGAGAGCAATATCTTCAATATGCGTCAACTCGTCGATTGTGAGCTGTTAGCTTTATTTTTTACTGCATAAACAATGTATTCAAAACAGGCAATAAATTGTTTACTATTAAATTTAAATTGCAACCTTTTTTTATTCTTCCTTTTCCAAAAAAATCCACAGTTAAACATTAGTATTAATACCACAATATTTTTTAAGAAAAGATGCGAGTATACGAGAGTAAAGTCGGGCTAAGACAAGTGTTTCAAGTGCTCAGTCATCTAAGGTTACTTTAGACGAATGGTCGAGATAGGTCGTTTGTTTATATGAAATAGATCTCCTTACGAAGGTCCGCATGGCCCTTAGCGACGGAGAATGCTCTAGCTCGTCAGTCTTAGTCGAGCTCGCGCGACTATAAGAACGCAAAAATGGATTACGGTTTGAATATCCCCGTCAATTCAATTCCAGATATTGAATTCATGACTCCTATGATTATTCTGACTATAAATCGCCGAGAGTTTGGGCGACGTATGAACGACCTGTTCGGTCGTGACGATATTAAGTGCGACCGACTGACGCCGGAGTATTGGACAATTGGGGGCCCGGAGGTTTAACGGTGAATCCCAAGAAGCCGCGGCCCAAATTAGAGTATCCCGTCCCGCGAAGTTTAAAGCAACTACGTCGTTTCTTGGGAATGTCGTCGTGGTACCGTAGGTTCATTCCGCAGTTCGCGACACTTAGCAAACCATTAACGCGCCTGTTGAAAAAGGGCAAGCGCTGGGAGTGGGGGGATGACCAGGCTCGCGCGTTTGATACGTTGCGGGAACACCTCGTCGATGCGCCGACCCTGATCTGCCCGAATTTCGAAGAACCGTTCATGTTACAAACTAACGCGAGCTCGGTTGGACTGGGAGCGGTATTAACGCAGACGGTTGCGGATGGGGAGAGAGTAATAGCGTTCGCGAGCCGCGCTCTGTCGGATACAGAAAAAAGATATTCCATTATCGAACAAGAATGTTTAGCAGTCGTATGGGCGCTTTAGAAGTTCCGACCGTATCTGGAAGGCTATCGTTTTACCGTCATTACCGACCATAGTAGTTTGCGTTGGCTGCATAACTTAAAAAACCCCACGGGGAAACTAGCGAGATGGGCGCTGGAATTGTTAGAATATGACTACGATGTCGTCCATCAAAAAGGCGCGCTCCATCACGTCCCAGATGCTCTCTCACGAATGTATGAGAGTACCGAAAACCCTGAAGCGGAGAAGAATACCAAAGTGATCGAAACCGCGTACGTGAACGCGGCAATAAAAATTACCGAATGGCATAATACGGAGGACGTGTGGTATCGCAAAAGGTTACGAGAGGTCGCAAAACATCCGGAAAAATACACTCAGTGGAAAATCGTGGACAATAGACTCTATTTTTTGAGACCGAAACTCGTGATCTCAGAAATCGTAGAAGACCTAGACCGTTGAAAACTAGTATTACCGAAGGAATACCACAAGGAAGCGTTAAGAGAATCCCATGATGTACTGCAGGCAGGGCATCTTGGCGTTGAAAAGACGTACCAGCGGGTCGCGGTTCAGTCTTTCTGGCCAAACTTATTCCGCGACGTGACAAACTACGTGCGAACGTACGACTTGTCCCAACGCGTTAAAGTAGAGCAAGCAAGCCCAGCCGGTTTGATTGGGCGTAGAATCGCGGATGGACCGTGGACCGTGATAGCTGCGGATATCGTTGGACCGTTACCGCGAAGCCGGTTTTCAGTACATGCTAGTCATCCAAGACTTGTTCGCAAAATGGGTAGAATGCAAAACGCTGCGTTCCACGACAGGACCGAAAATTCGCGAGGCGTTGGAGGACCTTGTTATCTTGCGGTGGAGGAACCCACAATTTATATTGATTGATAATGGTACCGAATTTGTGAACCGAACACTTCAGACCTTCTGCAAAGACAATAATATTACACACACTACCGTCCCACCATATCACCTCCAAGCCAATCTCGTAGAACGAATTAATAGAATCCTAAAAACAATGATTATCGCATTTATCGAGAAAGATCACCGCGAGTGGGACAAACATTTACCGGAATTTAGACATGCGTATAATACCACGTTCCACTCTTCTATAGGGACCTCCCCCGCATTCTTGAATCTCGGGCAAGAATTAGCTCCGAGGCAATCGTTCCGTCGCCAATGCCAAGACATTACCGAAGTTGAAGCTACAACTACTGAGAAATGGGAGGAGAGAATGAAAAAACTACAATCTCTACAAGAATAGGTCATAGAGAATTTAAATAACGCGTACGAAAAACAGTTTTCCCGTTATAACATGAGACGAAGAAACCGAACGTTTGGGGTGGGTGACTTAGTCTTGAAACGGCAACACGTCTTATCGTCCGCAGCGCAAAATATCGCGGGGAAATTGGCGCACAAGTTCCAAGGACCTCTAAAAATCCGGAGAGGGGTCTCTCTGGTTGTTTACGAACTGGAACAGCTGGACGGGAAACAGCTGGACGGGACACCCGCAGGAAGGATCCATGCTCAGGACCTCCAACCATATCTGACCCTTCCTACCGTCTCCTAGATGTGTCCCGCAATGAATGATCAAGATTTACGGCGGATTTTCCGCCGATTATATCACCGTTATCGAGCCGTATGGCGTTTCATTGAGGAGAGTGACTCAGGCTTCTGGACGGACCTGTGGGACACAATGGAAGAGGCCCACCGTTGGAGGTTCGTCCCGGAAGGGGAAAACAGATCTAGGATAACCAAGTTCCCCCGCTCCCGGGACATCGGCTCCCAGACCCTGGAGCCGAACTCCCTCGGAGCAAGCAGCCGTGAGGCGAGAAGAGCGGGAGCCCGCGAGACAGTGGACCAGAGGACCGTAAACCCTTCACCACCAACGGTGCCTCTGCGCGGCGCGGGCGGGTGTTGGAATTGCGGGTTCCGACTCCACGCTTACGCCGAATGCGACCTCCCTCGCATGCAGGGTTTCTGCTATGGTTGCGGGGACGGTACAAACGTAATTGTGGCCCGGCGTATCGTCGAATGAACCCAGCAAGCGCGCCTAGGGGACCGCGCGACTGTCAACGGCTGGCGGAGGCCGCCCGCGCCGGCTGGAGGAGGAGGACCACGAGGAGGAGTATTGAAGGCGACCACGGCGAGAAGACGCTTAGGACTCCTACCAAAAACCCATACCTAGAGACGGAACCTCACTACCGCCTCTTGTCCTTCCCCCTTAGCACTCCTACGGATCACTTTTACTTTGTTCTCCGGACACAATCACATTAGAAAGTATTTTGTTTGTTTTATTTATTGTAAGGAATAGTATATTTCAGTTTTTTTTTTATTTTTATTTATGTATGTTTAATTGTAAGAAGGGAAGAGAATATAGTTGTGTTGGTCCTCTCGATTTATGCCTGTACTCTTTTCGTATTCGTCGCATTCCTCTCCGACGGCAAGCGCTGGAGCGGAGAACGGAGGCGGTCGGACGCGGTCGGGGAGCGCGAGAATTGCGCAGAAATCCGGGAAGACCACCGTCTTTCATAAGCTGTCAGATTGAGTTCCCCGAGCAGGTGTGGACATCGCGTTACCGTTTTTAGAAGCCGAAGGGAGCTGGGGTGGCGGCCGGACGTGATTCTTTACGGCCTCTCTGGGGCGGGGGAGTTGTGACGTGACGTTCCATAACGTTGTCCCGGAGGGCGATAAAGCCGTGGAGGGTACCCTGGGTTCCGCCTCTCTCTCCCCGGGAGGGAGAAAGGGAAGCGAACGTCCCGTTTTAATATATATATATTAATCAGCATACAGTTGCGGCGTATGTTTCATTTTATTCTTTGACCGTCATTTAATACTTTTTGAGATTAGACGCAACTGTAAATACGCGCTGCGACGGAGGATGCTCTCGCACAGCCCTTTGTTCCTCAGTCGTAGCCATGCTCTCAATCAGTGAACTTCGCAAGTAATTATTTGTTAAAGCGTGCACTCGAATGATTTTAAGTTCATAGAGAGTAATAAATAAATATGGAATTTGGACAAGAGTTACTGCAGGAGTACCTGCACAATTTCTTCTTCCTCTTGCCCAACGATATTATTCACGAAGTACTGGAAACAGCTCGAGCTGTTCTAAACGGACATCCCCCTCCTCCTCTTCCTCCTGTATACAACAAGAAAGGCGAGAAAGAAAAAGAACAAGAGGAAGGCGAGGAAGAAGAGCAAGCTAAAGAAGAGAAAAGCGAAGAAGCCCAACTTTACGCAAACAGTCTCTACGACATCTTCTCTATTTTACCAGACTCCATACTTATTCATATCATTTTGACCGTACAATTCATCCACGAGAAGGAAGGAGTAGAGGACGACGAAAACTACTATTAGTGGTGGTGGCGGTAGCGGGGTAGTGGTGATGATGGAGTAATGGTGGTGGCGGCGGCAAGAGTGATGGTGGCGGTGGCGGCGGCAGGAAGGCGACGGCGCGCCGCTGCGTTATCGACGGAGAGGTGGCAGGCAAGTGAAAAAGGACAAAGTGGTGAGTCTAGAAAATTTTTTATATCCTTTGTCTCGCACGGCGGCGACGGCGGCAGCGGCAGCAGCGGCGGCGTTCAGTTTCGCGAAAACCGCGTCAGGCCTGCGCGCCCCGAATTTCAGGCCCGCGGGTGACGTCAGGCCCGCGATATTGCCCTGCGGGGGACGTCAGGCCCGCAACGCGAATTATAAATATATATTATGCCAATTATAACGACGATGCAACGAGGGTTCCCCCATCCACCCCCACGGCTATTTATTTACATAAATAAATAACTGTTATCTTTGTTTATAAACAGATATTAGTTATCTCTGTTTATGTAAACAGATAACCTTATCGTTGTTTATGTAAACAATGATAAGGGTAAGTCCCAGGATGATGTCATGGCCCCCTCTTTCTATCCCTGCACCCACATTTCCCCCCGAGTAGTAAGTCTAGGCCGGTTCTAATTTGGAAGCAATGAGGGGGGAGGGTGGTGAGGGGCAAGGGAAAATGAAGGCGCGGGAGATACCCGTGGAGTGAGTAGTGATCCGTGAGGCTGACGGTGGAGGTGGGGGTCAGCCCGCGGTATTGACCGCGCGTAGGAGTCAGCCTCCGCGGTCCTAGCCGGGAGTGGGTGGTGATCCTTAAGATGCAGTGGGTGGTGTCACCCACTGACTTAGAGGTGTGATTGATTGATAGGTAGGGGTCACCCGCGCGGCAGAACGGTATGCAACCGAGGATGAAGATGTTGGGAAGAGAGGAAATCCCATGGCTACTAACTGGCGTATAATGTATTTTTAAAATATCGCGGCTAATACCGCGGCTAATTCCGCGGCGAATTCCTCGGCGCTTTTCCGCGGCGTATTTCGCGGGTTCTAACGCGGCGCGCGCAATTTCGCGGGGCCCGCCGCCCCCGCCGCCGCCGCCGCTACCCACCCCGAATGCTCCCCCACGGCGCCGTGTCCGCGCCTGAACGCGAAATCCGCGGACAGAGAAAATAAAAATTTTTTAAACTTACCACTCGTCGTTTCTGCAAAATTGCACGTTTCAAATATTCGTTTATGACCGGTATTTCATACGATCCTTCGGGCATCGTTAGTTTCGTGTCGTCCTTGCCGAAATAGAATTTATTGTTCGATGCGTTCACGTTCGGTATCGTGTGATAATTAACCTATAATATAAACTTAATATTTTTATAGCAATTTTATTAAAAAATAGTTTAGCAAATAACAATTATTTGGTTAACAATATTCGGTAACAATAAAACGTATCCCTTTCTCTCTCCCTCTCTCTTTCCTTCTCTCTTTCTAGCGTTTTTTCTCGAATAATTGATAAACTAATTTTAATAAATTAATATAATTTTTTATTATGTTTATATTAGGTTAATATTAACCTAATATCAATTTAATATAAATTTTATATCAATTTATTAAAATTAGTTTAACAATTATTTGGAAATTAACGCATCCCTCTCCTTCTCTCTCTCCCTCTTTCCCACATAGTTTTTTTTTGTATTAAAATATTTATTTAATAAATATTTAGAAAAACGTATCGCTCTCTCTCTCTCTCTTGTCGATCTCTCTTTTATATATTGTTTAAATTATTGTAATAAAAATTTGTTTCAGCATTTTAGGAAGAAGAAACGTTTTTTTCTCTTCCATTGTCAGGAAATATTTTATGATCCATCATTTAAAACCCGTACATTTGTCGCCGACGCTGTAGACGACGAATCTTTACCTGGGTAATGTTTTTGCACCCCCCGTTGCGGCACGCTATTGCACCAGTCGCATGTTTTTGATCGCACGCGTTGCGGCTATTGTTCGCTTGCTCGTATTTTTTTTTTTATATATATATAAACAGAAAAGGTGGACAGAGCAAATCATTTTTAGATTTAATAAGTGTTTCAATTAATGGTACCCACGTTGCAGACGAATCTTTACCTGCTCCGTACAGGGTAATGTTGACAGTTTACTACAAATACTATGAATAGTACAATTTTACTACGAATAGTATTATTTCCATACGCTATGCATGGATATTCTCTCGCTCGCGTATTATAACACTGAAAAGGATTTTGACATAAAAACGGAATTTTATGGCAAGACAAATAATCAGGTATTCATCTCCGAAAGAGATGAGACCCTTGACTGCTACTAATGGGTGAAACGTGTCACAAAATAAAAAAGTGGGTCAAAAATATTTGACATCTGCGTACGCTCTCGCTTCCGCCTCGTAACGTTTACACCTTATTTATTATGAGAAGATGGATAATAGAAATAATATTAGACATTATTTTAAAAAACTTTTTATTTTTGCAATTATTAAACGTGTAAGGCATCGTATACAATATTTATTTAATTTCAAAAATTTTTATTTATTTTTATTAAATTTTATGAATATCTTTATACACAACTAGTTTCCCTGGGTTACCCCACCACTCTTTCTCCTCGTTCTTCTCTCCAAAGAGAATCCGAAGATCCCATTTGTCCTCCACGCCGTCTGTCTCCCATATATATATATGTTATAATCGCGATCTAACAATCGCAAATAATGCATCTCTTTTTTTTTCAATATTTACGTGTCCTTGTACGGTCATGTCTGCTGGCCAAATATTCTAAAAAAGTTAAAAATTTGTTAAGATTAATAATGCACTTGTGTAATATATTAAACTAATAAATTAATAATAATAATAACAATAATAATAATAATAATAATTTACCTGGAGGCCAATCACGCGCAGATGCAAAATGTGCCGAATTGGCACAATTAACTCCTCCTCGTTATGCATCATAAGTTGCTGAAAATTTGAAATGAAATTTTTTAAATGTACATTTATTACGTTGACTGCCACATCATCCGTATTTTGGTGACAGCAAAAGTTTTCATCGGGCCGCATTTCTCGTATTCGGGTGACGCTTATTTGATTATTTACAAAGAATCTTTGAAAATATTTGGACAGATATTCCACAGAATGTAATAATAAAACTGTTGAATCATAAATGGTTTATTCGCTTTGTACACCGACGCGTGTAACCTAACGAGGATTTCATTATAAACACGCGTAGCAGTCAACGTGTTAAATATATATATTTTAAACAAATACTTATACTTAAATACTTACAACATTTGCAGGATATGTCACCCGTAATAATGAGTATAATCTCTCCATGTATTGCTTCATGTTACACTACTTTAAAAAAAAAAAACTTGTCGGTTTCAGTTGGAAAGATGTTCTCGCTGCTGAGCTCTCGCTACCGATCTGTTTTAGTAGGAATACTATAGCAGTTCAAAGCCACGGGGCAATGAGGGTGGGTGAGGGGCGAGGGGGGAATGTAGGCGCGGAGGTACCTGTGGTACCGCGGAGTGGGTGATGATCTGCGAGGTCTAACGTGGGAGGTGGGAGGTCAACCGACGATACTGACCACGCGTGGGAGTCACCCCACGGTCCTACTTGGGAGTGTGGGAATGGGACTGATTGCGAGGATGGGGGGTCACCCATGCGGTATGTAAGTGAGAGAAGGAAGAATCTCATAGCTACGAACCGGCATGTAATATATTTTTATGATAACGCGGTGATTTTTGCAGCGTTTTTCCGCGGCGATTTCCGTGGCGGATTTCCGCGGCGATTTTTGCGGCGTATTTTGCGGGGTCTAACGTGGCGATTTCCGCGGTGCTAAAATTTTGCGGATACTCTCCACCGCCGTCCGCGCCCGCCGCCGCCGCCGCAGCGCAAAAAAATAAATATTAATAATTTTTTCTACCCACCCGAATGCTCGCGGAAGCTCCCCTACGGCGCTGTGCCCCGCCGTGTCCGCGCCCCATGCGAAATTAATAAAAAAATCCGCGGAGAAATTAATTAAAAAAATCCTTTAAAAAAAGAACTTGCCGCCGCCGCCGCTACCTATTTGAATGCTTGCGCCAGCGCTTGCGCGCAAAATTGGCAGACAGAGAAGATAAACGCTTTTGCTCAATTTCTACGCCTACCTCCACAACTTTCATGCATGCAATACCGCGAGTGAAGTGAGTAACCAGAAGTACTACGGCCGAAATCTGAGAACAACTGGACAGCCAAAAGGGACGAAGGCACCCATCACCTGACCGGCGCGGTCTACGATCAAGGCTACAGTCTCAGCAGTTATCGTCATCCCAATCGTTATAGCCTTCACCGAAAAGATAAGTCACGACGCCCTATTAAAAAAAGCATGTCAAATAACCCATTCTTCTCGACCAGAACCCCTTACTTCTGCTGGCTTAACTCCGCGCTTTGTAGCCTAGCCACCTTCCACCGGCACCAACTTAACCGCATCATCATTTGCGACAAGTGCCAAATCAATTTATCCTCTCGCAACCGCGTATACTATGATTCGATCACGCGACATCGTTTAGTTATCGGCAAAGACAAAGAATCCATACGGTGTTCGTTCTGCAGCACCTTAATTTCATATCCAGAGACCGCGGTCGCCTGCGCCAAGTGCTATGAAGCACTAACCGACCTCGCGCGCCAATTATATATATCAGAAAATAAACCATACCTTAGATCCGAGGCTACTGTCATCGAAATTGAGGAAACTCGCGCATGCCCGTTCTCCGAAGAGTAAATCGAAACATGTGCCCTCACTCGAGCATTGGCATAAAATCGGATTGCACCCAGCGCGAGGCAAATCGTGTATTCAGGGCGTGGTTACGCAGCGCGCGGTGCGTGACTTCGTTATATTTTTGCAATCGCGAACCGACAATAGTGTGTCTCGAGTGCAAAAGTAAGCACTCGAGTATTACGAAAAGTGATTACTTTGGGGTAATCACACACTACATACATCTTGGGCCCGTATACAGCTCAGAAAGATGCGATCTTTGTCGCGCACCAGTAGCTGCTCGGCGTCACTTCCTCGATTGCGATCGTTGTGCTCGCGAACTAAAAGAATTCATTGCACACTTAATTCGGGAAGGCGACACGCCGTGAAACGATTCTGACGCAACCATTTTGGCACTCTCGCGGCATCTTTTCTAAGGCGATATAGAAATCCTCTCTCGATCCTCGATCACGGAGAAATCGGACCTGTCCCCGGTAAATCCGGCCACGCGATCCGCTCCTGGGCTGTGGGGTCCCCGAAGCTCGTGCTTCGAAAACAGATGGCCTCGCCGAAACGCGCGCTCTTTGCCGATTCGGCACCGCGCTCGGGACGTAACACATTATTAAATGATGGGACTATTGTACAGATTTGTAATATTATTAGTAAAAATTCTCAACAGATCATTCTATTTTAATTTGTAAGCAATTTATGAAATACAATAATTATTTTATTTATCCTTGTGAATCTCAAAAATTACAAATATTTAGAATTAGTAAATTACAAGAATCACTTAAAATAGTTGATTCGTCACAAATAAAAGCCAAATACATTGTATTTCAGGACCATATATCATACATTGCATATCCTCTTTTACACACAATTACCAAAACCAAAATAAATTAACACTAGTATGAATCAGTACTAAATATTCTTAAAATATATTATTCTTTTCTTAATATGTTTATATATAAATTACTTGCTTGATACATGTATATGTCTAAATTTTTATTAATGAGTAATATATTTCTGCAATTTTTTTTGTAAAGGCATTATTAAAATATATAGATAGTAAATATAAAATAACTTTTTATATATAGATGATTTACTCAATAGTTGAGTTTATCGAAGAGAGCACAAGCAAAATTATTTCCTCTTCTTGGCTTTTACCTGGTAACAAAACGGCTTTGTGGTCTAAAGGCAAAAATCCATCAATTTTAAAGAAATACTTAAAGAAATGTGCTAAACCTAATGCTGATTGGTCTGCCGTTCAAATAAGAGTTTTGGGACAAGCAGGTATATTTTTTTTCTTATTTATTGTTGCTGAATAAAATTGACTTATTAGTTATTAGCAATTTGTAACATTAGAATAAATACAAAAAATATATAACATTTAATTTTAAATAGAAATCACACAGTGCCAGTAATATAATATTATTGCCAAAAATTGTATATTTTTTGATAGACTCTCTCAGTAATGCTGAAAGAAAAGCTCAAAAAGCAGAAAATACGTCTCATTTGAGCAGACACGGATTCGGACTCTTCTCAATAAAAACGAACAAAAAAGAAGCTTTCTCGATTTTGTTCTTCTGACAAAGAAAGCTCACTAGAAAAAGAGTCACGCGTCTAGTCGTGAGCTAAAAGGTTGCAACACATTTTCTTTGATGGTAGATGGTTCGATGCTTAATTGGTTGGATCCACAGGTAAGAACCAATGACGTTTGCCGTTTGATGAGCAAGTCTACATTTCAAAAACAATCGAAGAAAATGTGTTGCAACCTTTTAGCTCACGACTATACAACCAAGTAAACAAATCCAGAAGAAAAAGATGAATTCCGAAAATTGTTCTACACGTACCGCCGTTTCATTTTTTTCTAAATTTCAAGGTAAGATACACGTATTAGGTGAACATCCATATGTACGTAAGTGCATATGGATGTTCACCTAAAAAGTATTTATGATCATTTATGATTGCTACTGTTCACCCAGCGTCATTGATTCTGTCTTTCGGAAAATTTTCCAAACTGAAAAGTCGTTATCTTTCTATATACTTACAGTTTATGAATAACGTAACAACCAATAAACTCTAGTCGTTACATTTATCATGAACTGCGAGAAAGATGGTAACTTGTCAGCTTGAAAAATTTTCTGAGAGACAGAATCGATGCCGCTGGGTGTACAAAATATAGAAATGTTGTTTTGATGATCTTCTATACTTAAAATAATTTTAAATTTTTAATAATTGAAGTAGTTTATATGTAACTTTTAATAACACTATTTAATAACAATATATTTATAATATATTCTAATGTATAATTATTAACAACATTAAATTATATACTGCAATAATTAAATATTAGTTAAATAAAACGTATTAATTAATTTTTAATTTCTTCCTTAATTTTTATATCACAAAAGAAATTATTTAATATATTAATATTCAAGACTATATTTTACAAACCTCCTAAAATTTAATACATTTTGTCATTAAAGATTCTACAGTGACACAATCAGTTGAATGCCAGGAAAATGTACAAACAGACTGTCAAATTTCAAACAGTCCTATTGTGCATAATGAAAGAGTTGCACAAACGAACACAGAAATAACAGTTACAAAACCAACCGATTTAAAATGTATTACAAAGGGTAAAAATCGGTTGCTGTTTATATCTATTTTTAAATAAAAAAAAACACATTTTATCCACTTTTCATTAGATTTACGAAAAGGAAGGTGTTGTAGAATACCATTTCGGTTTTTGACAATAACTCAGAAAATATTAATGTGACACAATTGTAACCAACGCCAATTTATTAACCATAGAGTTCTACCAATTACCTTAGAGGCACAAATTCATCGAGTATATAAAAAACTAACATAATTTACAATTTTCTGAAGAGGGAAAAAGGATGTGTTTGTGGAATAACATGGGCATCGTAGAATGCTAACAATTAATGTTATGAATAGCACTTTTATTTATAAAAAAACACAAATTAATGATCTTCCATAGATTTTACACAAATAAGTACTAGTTAAATCGTTTATTTATTCCCTTTAGGGTTATAAATCTTTATACAACCTCCTTACATCCTTATATTAGTCTTACAAACTACTCTTACACCTATCTTAGTCTACCTTAATTATTAACTTATGACCTAACGCTCTCCCTACGCACACACACACACACACACACACACACACACACACACACACACACACACACACACACACACACACACACACACACACACACACACACACACACACACACACACACACACACACACACACGGGGACCTCTGTTTTTGTCGCAAGTTTCTCTATTTTACATCCGTTTCTAACTGTTCTTTCTTTACTCTTTCTATATAATTATTTACATGTCTACATTCCAGTCCCCTCCTAAGGCAGTACCCTTTCTTTCTTTATTCTCTCCCCTCGTACATTCCTCACTTATTCCTACCTCTCATTCTCTCTCTCCCCTCCCGCCCTCCATCTCACCCACTTCCCTTTTCTCTCCCCCCTCCGCCAGTTCACCCTCTCCCTCTTATTCCCCACCCCTCCCCTTACCCTGCACATTTTTCCACCTCCACTCGCTCTTCCTCCACTACCTTCCCTTCCCTGAAGCTCTCTATCTTTTTATCCAATTCTCTCCCTTCCCCTCCTTCTCCAGCACCTCCTCCACCCTCTCCTCCCATACCCCCCTTGTACCCCAACTCCCACATTCCTCCCATACGTGCTTCCATGTTTCCTCCTCTTTTCCGCACACTCTGCCTAACCTATCCTTTTCTTTCCCCCAATACATTGCCTCTCTTACTCCCTCTCCCATTCTATACTTCGCTATCCTTTCCCATCTTTCTTCTGTCCACCCTTTCTTCAAGTACCCTGATACCCCTTTTCCCTTCACTCTTTTGTACCATTTATTGAACTTTAATCCCATAATTCTCACCCATCTCTCCTTTCTCTGCTCCTCTCTATCCTTATCCTCTAATTTCCCAAAAACCAAAGTCCCATTCTCCCTTCCCTCCTCTACTTCCTTGATGCCCTCCCCTTGAAAAATTCCTTTTTCTTCTTCTCCTACTTCTCCTACTTCCCTCCTCCCTTCATTCTTTCTCTCATCTCCTCCCAACATTTTCTCGCCTATTCATTTCCTTTCACCCCCGCCAGCCCCTCCTCAAATCCTCACGCTCTTCTACTCATCCTTGATCTTAATTTTTCCTTCTGTAACTCTTCTTTTACCATATATCCTGGTATTCTCCAGCTGACTCCTAATACCCATCTTACATACTTCTCCTGCACTCTTTCTAACAGTTCCCTCTCCTTCCACCCCTAAATTTCCACTCCGTACGCCATCGCCGTCCAGATCGCCGTATCAAATAGCCATATTCTTTTCCCTCAATCCTTTCCAAACAATCTTTTCTTTATCCCCCAGACTTGTCCCATTGCCGCTATCCCCCTCTTCATCTTATCTTCTAGCTGTTCCCCCTGCCTACCGTTCCTCTAGAACATACCCCAAGTATTTGTATCTGCTAACCTCTTCCACTTCTCTCCCCCCCCCCATCTTCACCTCACTCTCTTCTTTCTTCCCCCTTTCCAAACCTCATTATCTTATCCACATTCACCCTCAGCCTCTTCCCCCTCAAGTATCTCTCCATTCTTACCATCATTGCTTTTATCCCTTCTTCATCTTTCGCCAGCAACACAATATCGTCCGCAAATGCTAACGAATATAGTTTCTCCTACCCCAATTTTATCCCACCCCAAACCCCCTTTCTCATTTCCTCCTCCAGATCTGCCATTACTAAGTTAAATAGTCCTGGGTTCAACGGGCAACCCTGTCTCACCTCCCTTCCTGTACAGAAGACGTCACTTACTTTCCCCCTTATCTTTACCCTGTTCCTTGTTTCCCTTATTATCTCCTCACATTTCCTTACCAACCTCTCACTAATCCCCCTATCCTTCATTGCCTTTCCCAGACCCCCCCTGTTCACAGAATCAAACGCGGCTTTCACGTCTACAAAGAAGGCTACTAATTTACCCCTCTTTTTGCTTAATTGCCTTTTTACGAAGTAATTTAAGACGTACACGTTGTCATTTGTTCCCATTCCTTTTCTGAACCCCATTTGATTCTGTGACACCTTATTCCCTTCCTCCACTTCTTTTTTCAGCCTACCTGTCACCACCGTCGCATAGACCTTGTACAGAGACGGCATTATCGTGACGCCTTTGTAGTCCTCCACCTTTTTCCTCTTACCCTTTTTTCTAATCGGTACAATCACTTTCTTGCTCCACTCCTCAATCCACTCCTCTCCTTTCCACACTACATAGCAAATTTTCCATACCGCGTCTTCCAACTTTTCCCCTCCGTACTTTCATACTTCCCCTGGAATTTCATCTCTCCCCACTGCCTTTCCTTCTCTTATCCTTCTCACCGCCCCTCTCATTTCTTCCTTTGTCAGCTTCCCCTTGACCTCCCTTCCATTTCCTCTTATCCCTCTAACTACTCTCCTTTCTACCCTCCCCCCTAACAGTCCTCTAAAATAATTTACCCACTTTTTCATTTCAATCCCCTCATTTACTTTTCTTTTCCTCCTTCTTTCTCTATTTACCACTTCCCACACCTGTCCCTCCTTCCTTGCTCTCTTAGCCATTTCCATTCACCTCTTTCTCTTTTCCTCCTTCTTCTTGTGTCACAGTTCCTTATATTTTTTTCTAACCTTTCTGTAACTCTCCTCTCCCTTCCCCCCTTTCTTCTACTTCCTCAACTCTCTCCTCACCTTCCTTTTACTTTCCCTGCAATCTGCGTCCCACCAACCTCTCCTTTATCCCTCCTTATCTTCCTGTCCCTTCCGCAGTATCCCCTGCACCTCATCCTTCAATTCTTCCCAGTTTATCCCATCCTCCTTCTCCTTTTCTTCCCACATCTGTTCCATTCTCTTCCTAAACTCCTTTTTTCCTTTTATCGTCTACCTCTAGTACCCCCTTCTCTTTCCCTTCCTCTTTCCCTTCTTTTTTCCCTCTTCTCCTTAATCCATCCTACCACCGGGAAATGATCTAAATCTATCCTATCCTCTACCTTCATTCTGACCACCTTTTCCCACACCTCCTCATCTCCTACAATGTAATCTAGTACCGAATTCCCCTTCCTTCTTGCGTACGTCCATTCCCCTTTTTCATCTCCCACATCCATTGAATATCATCCATCTTACCTCCTCTAGTTTACTTATTAACAACCTTCCCTCCGCATTCACTCTTTTATCTTTCGATTTTCTCCTCTCCTCTTCCTTCCACTCTTCACTCTTTTTCCACCAACCCCTTAGCTCCTCCGTTCTTGCATTAAAATTCCCCCCCCCCCACCAGTGTCCGCATTCAATCTTTCCTCTCTTCCGCCCAATTCTTGATTTCCTCCCACTTCTTCCCTACGTCTCCGTTACAGTACACTTCCACTATCATCCATATCTCCTTCCCTATGCTCCGCTTCTCCACCATTAATCCTTCCATTATTCCTCTATTCCCCCCTTCTATTATTTCTATCTCATTTCTTATCCCCATTAGTATTTCTCTCCATTGCTCTCCCCTTCTTATTCTTTCTTCCCGCCATTTGTGCCTTCCACCTATAATCCCTTGGTAATTTCTCTCTTATCCGTTCTCATTTCTTACTCTCCACCCATGTCTTCACCACTATATCTCACTCCGTAACCTCCCTCCAGAACTTTACATCTTTATTTCTTATCCCCGTCACATTTCAAAATGCCACTTTAACTACCCTCTCTTCCCCTACCTTTTCCCCCTCTCTTTTAGCTTCCTTATTTCTCTACTGTCCCCTCCCCGCTACCCCTTTTCACCTTTCCCCCTTCCATTTCTTTTTCTTTCTTCTTTCTTCTCCCACTCCTTCCCCCTCCCCTTTTCTCTTTACGCTCTTTCCCTCTCTTCCCCCAAACTTTGCCTCTCTGTATTCCCTTCCCTCATTCTCCATCCTTTTCTTATTCCTTCCTCCTCTTCATCCCAGAACCACCATTCCCCATTAAGTAACGCTTTGTTTTTTCCAATCTATACCTTTGCTCCTTTCCTTTCCTCTGCCATCACCAACCCTCTGAACCTCCATCTGTTCTGTCTTTCCTTCCACGTTAAGTCATTCCCTACCCAGATATCTCCCTTTCTCAATCCTCTCTTCTTCCTTATAATTTCCTTTCTATCCTGTTCCGACCTTAGCTTGACCACCGCTAGCCTACCCCACTCTCCCCTTTCTGCCCTCACTTCTCTCACTTCCTCCACCTTTACTTCCGCTCCTATCTGCGTAAATATTTTCTTAATTTTTCTCCTCACGTCCCCTCTCCCCCCCCCTGAAACCTTTTATCACTACGTTCTTTCTCCTCTTCAATCTCTTTCCTTTCCCTTATCATCTCCAATTTTCTCACTCTTTCCTTTATCTCTGCTCTCCCTGTTTCTCTTCCTCCTCTCCCTCCCCCCTCCTCCACCTTCTAATTTACTCAACCTCCTCTCTAAATTCTCTAACTTTTCCTCCCTCCCCTCCTGCCGTTGTCCTTTTTCCCATTTTCTCTCCAACTCCTCTAATCTCTCCTCCATCCTCTCCTCCATCCTTTTTTTTTTTGTTTTAACGGGAGGAAAATGCTCATCGCACCCCGGGTTGGCTAGACCACGGGAGTGTGGGACTCGGGACCCCTCGCCGGCACAGACCGCTTGCGCGGCAAGCTGGCGAGGCCCGGCCCGCCTACCAACTAAAAACCCATCGAGCCCATCTCGCCCCGTTGCGTGGAGGGACCAGGATTGCAGAGGCACTCTCCAACATCCCTCCACTGGGGATCGGAGCATGAAGCTCCCCGACGCGCCAGTTCGTCGAGTTGGGAGTCGGGCTTTGCCCAGCCGAGATACGTCGGCCGGTAGTGCCTAGCCCGACCCCTAGGGTGCGGAGCAAGGCATCACGCACCCCCGCGCCCATTTAGGGCCATGGGGCCGCTCCCGATATATCGCCGGTGCGAGCCCCACGCCCAGGGACGAGCGGTCACCGCCGCCCGCCCCACCTACTCCCGCCCCACCTACTCCCGCGCTCTACGTGGCCGGGCCGGGCGCCAGGGGAGAGGAACATCTTGCCTAGCGCCGGGCCCCATCGGCCTGGGCCCCGTCCCGTTGCATCCCCCGAGCGCTAGAGGCAGCTAGGGGGCGGAGCCCGAGGAGCGGCACTATCGCCGCTTCCCCTTGCCGAGGACGAGCGGCTCCGGGGAGGGCGCACTGGGCGCGCCTCTTTGGGCCTCTCCTCCCTCGTGGCCTTACTCCCCCTCCGCTCCCTCTGCGGGAGTTGGCGGGGGAGGGGTGAGAGTATCACCCTGGCCACGGGGAGGTTCTCCCCGGAAGCGTGACTGCTCACGCTTATCGCATCTGGAGCGCCGGTTTCATCAACCGCGCGACTTGGGCGGCGGGGGCTCCTCCCCGGACTCAGACGAGTCCAAGGTGGACCCCGGCAACCGCGCGTCTCCCGCGGATAGGGCCCCATCGAAAGGGGCCTCGCCGCGACAGACGCACTCCCCTCGGCGGCCTCGGCCCCCGCCGGTCCGTCGCCCCCGACAGCTTGAGCGCCGTGAGCAGCTCCGGCGTCCGGCGGTGACGGAGACCGCTCCACCTCCATCTCCTCCGCCCTCTCCGGATCCGGGGAGGAGGGAAGAGGCCCCCCAGCCCTCCTAGGCATGGGGGGTATCCTCTCCTCCATCCTCTCCTATTACCCCTTAAGCTTTTTCATTTATTTCTTTACCATTCCTATCAATCTTAACCCCTCCTCTTCCTTTCCCGGCGATCTCGGCGTCTTTTTATTTCTGTTAAACGCCTCCAGTCCTTCCTTTGTTTATGTTTGCTCTATCCTCTCCCCTCCTTCTTCCTCCGCCTCTCTCTTCCTCTTCCCTCTTCCACATGTCCAACATACCTACACTCCCCAAACGTTTTCCCCCCCCCTTTCTATTCCTCCCTATTCCCGTCCCCTCCTTCTCTATCCTCTTACTTTATGTTTTCTACTTGCCTTTTTCCCACGTTTCTCGTTCCAAGTCTCCTCTCTATCTTGCATCGTACTCTTTGCTCACTGCTCATGTGCACGCGCCTTTCTTTCCGCCGCTGCATCTCGAGCGCCGCTCTACATTCTCTCCTGCTCCGTGCCTGCACGTTCGCGCTCCTTTTCGCCTACTGCTCCCCACCTCCCCTTGCCACCCTCGCACTCTCCACAGTTTCTAACCTCTCACACTCTCAGTTTTCTTTTGCTCTCTCTTTCTTTCTCTCTCTCAATCACCCACACCATACGCTTCCCACTCACTCCACCACTCTACTCCACTCGCTCTATTTCCTCACCTACTTCACTTCTCCACTCTCTCACTCCACTCACTCTCTGCATTCTCTACTACACACTGATGATCGCACGCTAGTATCCCTGCTTGCTCCAAAAACGGAAGTTCTCCCACAAATAAGTACTATAAAACAAGATTTTATGAACATTTTATGAAATATTTTTTACTAAAAAAAATTTTTTTGTTAAATTTTTTTGGCTTAAAAATTTGTTAAAAGTAAAACTTACAACTTTAAAATTAATTTTTTTTTAATAAACATTACAACGTCTACGATAATTACGATTATAAAGCTGTAAGAAAAATGCACATGGCGGCCATATTCCACAAATCATAACCACAGCCCACATACAACATGATTTGATTTGTTAAATTATACACGTTGCGATACACATTTAATTTAGTGATTTTAGATTTAATTTATATTCAAAGCCTTCAAGTTAAACTAAAATTAAAAAATTAATATGTAACATACTTCTCAAAATTATATAGAGAATATACATCTGTAAAAAGTTCTGCAAACTGCTAAACTAAAATTCAGCTTTTATAAAAACATAGCAAACGCTAATGATAAATAACCATCCTATATCTAAGTAGACTGTAACGTAATAATGATTGTAACGTAATAATTCTAATGATTGCTCTGTGAATTCAACGCAAATTGTATGAGATATCATGATATTTCACCACCCTTGGTATATTCCATGACCATTCGTCTTTCCTCTAATACAAGCGTTACAACTGTCTTTTTTTCGCAGGAATATTAACTAAGATTTATACACAAATAGAAGAAATTAAATATGAAATAGCCATAATCAGAAAAAATCAAAGAGATATTAAAGCAAGAATGGACGCTTTACTGGCGACAAATAATGATATAATTATAAATAAATTTAGTCGGCTGCTTCCGATTACTTCAATGGAATCTTTCAATAAAATTGAAGACTGGTTGACAAACTCGGAAGAGGACTTTTCATCTTTGGTAAGTATATACACTACTCAAAAAAAAATAGGGAACACTTTTCAGACACCAAAAATTAGGCTATTTTCAAATGACTGTAACTCGGTGAAAAATCATCGTAGATAAAAAATAAAAAAAGCATTTTGAAGCTTGAAGATCGAGCTTTAACGTTCTACCAGCAGATTTTCAAAATTCTTTTAACTTTCTTGTCTTATGCAGTAAAAAGGTACACCTTGTTTTGTTCGTTAAAATTTCGTATTTTTGACACTTTGCAGGTCGACCAACAAATTTTTTTCAAATAATTCAAGTAAAATTTCATAAACTACAACATTTTACCTACAAAATGCTTTTTTAAAAATTTCTCTACGATTTTTTTTGACCGAGTTACGCAACTTTGAAGCTAAACCTGCATTTTTTACAAATGATATCCGTACTCCGTGAAAAATTATCGTAGACAAAAAATCAAAAAACCATTTTAAAGCTCGAAGTTTCAGCTTTAACATGCTATTAATGGTTTTCAAAAATTTTCTCAATTTCTTAGTACTATGCTCCAAAAAAGATACACTGTTTTTTCCTTAAAATAACGTATATTTAACAGCCTGTAGCTCAATAAAAAAATTTTTCTCGACAAATCCAATACAAGTGCCATAAAGTATGACATTTTCTCTACAAAATGTTTTTTTCAAAATTTTTTCTACGATTTTTTTTGACCGAGTTACAAGACTTCGAAGATATACATTTTACAGTACATTTTTCCGAAAAATGACGTCTACCGCCGACATTAACATTACCCAATATGCACCACGTGGAGGTTGCCAGTCGGATTTTTGCACATCGTGTGTGTGTGTGTGTGTGTGTGTGTGTGTGTGTGTGTGTGTGTGTGTGTATGTGTCACAGCAGAGATAAGGAGCCCACAGTTCGTCACTTTTGCACTATTTAACGACTCCAAACCCTCTTTACTGTGTATATGTGTGTGTGTGTGTGTGTGTATATCACAGCAGAGATAAGGACCCCGCAGTTTGTCACTTTTGCAGTATTTAATGACTCCAAACCCTCTCTGCTGTGTGTGTATGCGCGCGCGCGCATGAGTGTTCAATGGCGTGTATTTCGTGTGTGTTCGTTATATCAACGATATTCTACGACCACACGTTTTGCTACTAAATCGAACCTGTCGGAACTTTATTTTCATGCAGGACAACGCTCGACCTCATACGGCGAATATAACGCGACGTTTTTTTCAACGACACGCAATTAGACTGTTAAATCATCCCACCAATAGCCCGGACTTAAATCCAATCGAGCACATTTGGGATGAAATGGAACGACGATTAAGGCGTCGCAAGGAACAGCTGCGAAATTTAGAAAAATTGGGAGAAATTTTAACGGAAATTTGGCACAACATTCCGCAAGATTGTATTGCAAGATGTATAAATATGCGAGAACGCTTGCAAGCAGTAATTGATCAGAGAGGAGGAAATACACACTATTGAACTCTCATGCGCGCGAGCGCATACACACACAGCAGAGAGGGTTTGGAGTCATTAAATACTGCAGAAGTGACAAACTGCGGGGTTCTTATCTCTGCTGTGATACACACACACACACACACACACACACACACACACACACACACACACACACACACATACACACATACACAGTAAAGAGGGTTTGGAGTCGTCAAATACTGCAGAAGTGACGAACTGTGGGCTCCTTATCTCTGCTGTGACACACACACACACACACACACACACACACACACACACACACACACACACACATATACACAGTAAAAAAGGTTTGGAGTCGTTAAATACTGCAGAAGTGACGAACTGTGGGCTCCTTATCTCTGCTGTGACACATACACACGCACGCACGCACGCACGCGCGCACGCACACGCGCACAAACGCACACACGCGCGCGCGCGCGCGCACACACACACACACACACACACACACACACATACACACATGATGTGCAAAAATCCGATTGGCAACCTCCACGTGGTGCACATTGGGTAATGCTAATGTCGGCGGTAGACGTCATTTTTCGGAAAAATGTACTATAAAAAATGTATATCTTCGAAGTCTTGTAACTCGGTCAAAAAAAATCGTAGAAAATATTTAAAAAAAATCATTTTGTAGAGAAAATGTCATACTTTGAGGCACTTGCATTGGATTTGTCGAGAAAAATTGTTTTATTGAGCTACAGGCTGTTAAAAATACATCATTTTAAGGAAAAAACAGTGTATCTTTTTTGGGGCATAGTACTAAGAAATTGAGAAAATTTTTGAATACCGTTAATAGCATGTTAAAGCTGAAACTTCGTGCTTTAAAATGGTTTTTTGATTTTTTGTCTACGATGATTTTTCACGGAGTACGGATATCATTTGTAAAAAATGCAGGTTTAGCTTCAAAGTTGCGTAACTCGGTTAAAAAAAATCGTAGAGAAATTTTTACCGAGTTACAGTCATTTGAAAATAGCCTAATTTTTGGTGTCTGGAAAGTGTTCCCTATTTTTTTTTTAGTAGTGTATATAAAATTATTGTAATGTAATCTGTATTTTTTTCCAAGCAACTTATATTTAAATATTTATATTAACCCATATTTTAATTTATAGGTCAAATATCTCACATTTGCATCAGGAGAAACGGTGAATCAATTAGTGTTATTGATAATGAAACTTCTTGTAAAAAAAACCGTTTTAATCCAGTTCAGTGGATGCGGAAAACAAAAAAAAACGTAATTTTTCTACCACCAAAGTTTCTGTTGCTGTATTTGATAAGCTTTGCTCTACTTTCTCTTTAATACATTATTTAAAATACACATTTCAAGATTAAAGTTGTACTTTTCAACAAAAATTATTGCATTAAATACATTTTACGAGTGGGAAATTGTTTTATACTTTACCAACAAAAACATTATTTATATAAATGTTCTTTCTGTTTATAGAAATAGTATCAAAAATATTGCCACAAGTAAGTAGAAGTGACGTCTTCAAACAAATCTCAAAGTTTCTTGCCGAAAGACAGGGAAAAAGGACGAAAGCAAAAAGTAAATGTTAAGTAATATTGTTATGTAATTTTATAATTAGTATATGCTTTCAAGCATGCCTTATATTTACATTATAAAATCACATCATCGCAATAACGTGCGATGCGCATATACAAAATTGTAGTATAAATCAGTGATACGGTAGCAAAACTGTTATTTTTGCAGAGCGTCGCATGCACGAGTGATTAATCGCATGAACCGATTTTTATCTCTGTAAAGCGATAATAATTGATAATTGGTAAACATTTACTTCATCAACGTGAACAGATAATCAAGAATAATGGTGGAATCGATCACGTTGATCCTAAAACGTCCATATAAGATATCGTTTTCGCATTAAATAACGGCGACAGCATACTATAAGTTTCACATTTGATGATCTAGAGAAAGATAAAAGTAAGGAAGATAGATTAAAAGCGCAAATAGAAACAAAGAAATCCAAGAATACAGACGAACGAAGGAAGAAGGATAAGAAGAAAGAGAGAGAACACGACTACACAAAATTCAAGGCCAAGGATCGACAAAAGAGAAGTTGCAGTCAGCATCGTCGTAGTCGGGACCGAGATTGCAGCAAGACGCGAGATAAGAGCAAAGAGCGAAAGTCGAATAGAAACAAAGAGAGCAGACGCGACAAGGATAAAAGAGTGAGAGAAGGATCGAGATCGAAACAGAGATCGATACAAGACGAGACCATAAAGAAGAGGCCGACAGAAAGAGAAGGACATACATAAGCGTAATGATAGTCGTTCGAGAAATCGTAGCGGAAGTAGAGATTCCAAGGATCTCGATAAACGAGATGAGGAACGTAAGAAGGAAATATAAAAAAAAAAGATTTCTCCAGTACTTGTGGAAAAACCAATAGAAGATCGTATCTGACGGTCCCTAGAAGACAAGGCAACAACGAACACAATTGATGGGAATGATTCTGATATATTTGATTGAGAACCTAGTTCCACCGTCACGATCAAAACGTCCAATATAAACGAGAAATCCAAGAGAAACAAAGAACAGGAGACAGACAAGGAAATGTCGGCAAAGGGCAGTTGACAGACCGTCTGGTGCGATTTTGTCAATATAGTTGACGTCGCTAAGTTCTTCATAATTGCGCAAGAAGTAAGCGCCAACGCCAAAGATCTTATGGACGATCTGCTGGATACCATTGATGTTGTCGGTAGGATCAGTCACGAAACTGTTTGGAACTACATCTCGAAAATGAAGAGGAGCGGTTCAAAGGAGATTCTAGTCATCAAATTAACATCTGCGAATGACGAAGAGAAAATTCCTTATATAACATTGTACAGTTATTTGAACAGTAGAAGTTAGTTAGGCGTCGTTGGTAATGTCCAAAAATATCGAAGACTTACGTAATGCTATTTGAAGTGTCAGTTTCAAGCGTTGATGTAGTAAATGTTCACCAATTATCACGTGCAATTTATTTCTCAACTTTTTATAACAAAGCTGAATCGCAAAATTGTGAAAAATCTATTGAAGCGTATAATGTAATACAGTTTCTAAATGGCTAGGGGATTATTTCTGATTTATGGATATCTCTTGATAAAGATGGTAATAATTTATGCAATTAACCATGAGCTCGTCAGCCGTTTAAAATTTCTATAAATCATAAAATTTAAAAAAATGTACACATACATTTAGTTTTTTTTTAAGAAAAGTGTTTTTACAATACAGATACACATTTGATTATAATTTATAGTTAATTTTTGTGCCAAATGTATATATTTACTTGTTAAAACCATACAAAGTATAGCAATTAGTTATTATTACTACTTAAATAATAAGCAAATGTTAAAGTTATATTCACTAAAATTGTTTGCATTTTTATATAAAAATGTTAATTTTATTTTTATTATTAAAACTTTGATATTTTACTATATTAATATTAAAAATTATAATTTATAATAAAACCTTTTTATAGTTAATAGAATTATAAGTTATTATTACTAACATTGTAGCAGTAGTAACTTTAAAATTGAAGCAATATAGTCATAAATACCACTTTTCTCTCACAACCAGAGCACATGTCCCAAAAGGTTCATCCAAATTTTAATTGTTAATTGAACATATGTAAAAAAAGTAACATAAGTATTCTGTAGAAAATTAACACGAAAAAATGTAACATTTCTTTTTTAAGTAAAATTTTTTTCTTAAATAAAATATTAAAAAGTTTATAACGTATAGTATTTTTTTACCATGAGAGGAAATGTTAATTATTGTAAAATATTGAAAGATGGGACACTTACTCTTATTTAGCCAATATTGAAGTTGCAATATATAATATTGTTGTGCAATGAGATAAAAAAATTATTATAAATTATTACTTGACATTAGACTAATATTGCACCTTCAATATTGGTTAAATCAGAGTCGACATCCACCTTTTAATATTGGACCAATATTGAAAATCAATTCACACCCAATATAGAATATTAGGTTTAGCTTATTTCACAATATTTCACCAATATTTTGTGCTATTAGGGCTCGTATCAAATGCTCGGTGTAAATTAGCTGTTAGATTGGCCAGAAAGTCTTTTGAGTCACTTTACGATTGATTTTTCTTTAATTCGAGAATTAGTGTTTTCTTTGAAGAACAAAATTTTCAAGCTTATATAAATCGATAAGAAATTATTAGACAAGATAAAGACTATATGTTGATAATCAAAATAAACACGTTTTTTTAAAAATAATTTTTTTCTTTTTTGCATAAAATACAAAGACTTTCTGTTTAACCTGATAAAATAATCTTTAATAACATTTTACTTGGAGAGAAGATAACTTTCCAGAATACAACCTTAATAAATTTCTGAACTGATTTATATAAATATTTAAAACTTACCTTTATCATTATGTTGTATCCTTGTCGGCAGAAAAACACTCAGTACCAGCAAAGAGACACACACACACACACACACGCACGCACGCACGCACGCACGCACGCACGCACGCACGCACATATATATATATATATATATATATATATATACATATATATGTCTCACGATTAAATCACGTAGGCAACCACTCGATCCATTCGTGTCTTCTCCTTCTTAATTATAATATTGTTTTCCGTTTCCAGAATTACAGGGATGATACGACCATGACGCAAAAACAGTAATGGAATATACAACTCAAGGACAAAACATGTTGTCCCGGAAGGCCAATTGTAATACAATCGACAGTTGAAAAAATTTAAGTAACGGGCGAACATGTGGGAATGAGTTTATGCAGTATGAAACTGCGTAAGATCACGTGACTACGGTTGGCTGCGTTCAGTAAACTCATCATGTTGAAACATTTTCCTAGATCATACGAGTACAATCAGATTCAGATTTAGAAAAATACATCAATGTCATAAAATAAATTTTGTACAACATTTCTTTTAATAATAGAATTATTACAATAATAAAACATTAAATAGTAATAAAAAAAATTTATAACGTATAATATATGTTTAAGAAAAAATTGTATTGAAAAATAAATTATTTGCAATTTGTTCTGTAATCAATATTCGCTTTAGATTGGCAAATCTTGGCCAATGCACTTTCAATGTAAGTGCAATATTGTACAATTGTTGACTCGTAATATTGGCAGTACATTACCGTTTCTTTAATAAACAATATTCGCTTTACATTGGCAAATCTTGGCCAATGCACCTCCAATGTAAGAGCAATATTGTATATTAATTGGCGAGCAATATTACAAGTACATGTGCAATTGATTTTATGACCAATATTGGCTCTTCATTGGGAAATATTGGCCAATGTACTTCCAACATAACCAATGTTTTGCCAATGTTAACCAATGTACAGCCAATGTACTGTGCTACTAGGGTATGTCCTGGGGACGTTCTACAAACGTCATACTGCAGCTATGATAAACCAGGATGTCCTTCGGACGTCCTTGAAACGTCCTATAGACGCACGAAATACTGGGACATTACAAGAATTTTTGTGGACATGTATTGGATGTCTGGGGACGTTCATGTGTTATGTGGGACTGCTCTCTAGAATGACGATTGATTTATCGAAGAAATATTTTGATATAAAAATTTCGCTTAAAAAATTATATTAATTAAATTCCATGTTATTGTTTTAACTTTATATAACTCGAAATGTGTATAGCGGAATAAAAAGATAAATAAACAAAAAATACATTCAAGTGTATGTACATTCGTGTGATAATACATTCAAGTTTAAGAATAATGAGGAAGTATGAGTAATTATATAAAGATTAAAGGTGTACCTTGAAAAAGTTTAGAAGTGCTCAAAAGTAAAAATGCCTTATAACAATTGTCACTTATTATGTATTGTCATATTAGCATCATTAAAAAACGGCGGGCTACTAAATGAATAACTCCGTAAGCAATTGTTAGAATACGTCACCTAGAGGTCTATTACGGTTTTTAAAACGAGGTGAAAATTACCAAAGTGAGCAAATTTACTAGAATATTTATAACTTCATTGGTCAACAACTAGTGAATTTGCTCACTTTTATAATTTTCACCTCGTTTCAGGAACCGTAATAGCCCCCCTAATAACGAAGATAATAGGGGTAACCATATTGTCGACAGTAGCCATAATATCCTCTACTAGAGGAAAGTAGATAAATTGCACGCACCTAAGGGAAATTTATCGCAGTGAAGTGATTTTTAAAGTTGAAATCGATACGAATACAGAAATAGAAACTTTAAACATTTTTTTATCATTATGTATTGTCATATTGAAGAATTTTTTATTTGATAATGCTATATTCAACAAAAGTGGTTAACCGAAAAAATTTCTCGGGCCTTGGGTAATTGTACGTGCAGTTGGATAAATGGACGCGGAGGAAAAATGAGGTTATAGCCCATTCTTTTAACTATACTACACTGCACTACACTGTACTAGTGGCACTATAGTTGATTTCACGTGATCTCACGCCTTTCAAGATGGATGCGTAAAATTGTCGACAGCGGACTTGATTTGATAAAAAAACAATTACTCGATGACTATTTAATTAAATTTAATAAACAATAGCTCAAAGAACGCAGGAAAAAACGTACTTTTGTTAGGTATAACAAAATTAAATGAATAAAGTAAAAATACGGATTTATTGCCTTATTTTCTAAACGCCAAAATCGCAAGAAAAATCATGATTTTACTTTTTCTTATTTTTTCAATTAACTACGTTTTTAAATGACATAACGTATGGTTATATATTTAAAAAATGCCTTCAGCCTACAAATATCGTCGTGATATAATTTCTATTCATCGGGAAAGTGCCAAACCACGAAGCGTACAATTACCCAGTGCGTACAATAACCCTACTTTCCCTTACATATAGAACATTCATTTTACAACACTGCCGATAAAAATGGTTCAAGTCTGTGCTAAAATCATATGTTGGGAGTACAGTGCGCGTCAATAATTTGCTGGGTCATAGTAGGTAGCTCGACTTACCGACCATGAGTCGATAACAATAAACGCCCGCGCGCGCGCGTTTATTCGGAAGGGACATGAATAGGGGAAAGTAGGTAAATTGCACGCACTTAAGGGAAATTTATTGCAGTAAAGTGATTTTTGAAGTTGAAATCGATACAAGTCAAAATCGATACAGAAATAGAAACTTTAAACATTTTTTTATCATTATATATTGTTTTATTGAACAACTTTTTATTTGGTAATCCTATATTTAGCAAAAAGGGGCAAGTGGATAAACGAAAAAATTTCTCGGGCCTTGGGTAAAGGTTACGTGTGGTTGAATAAATGTACGCGGAGGAAAACTACAATGTACTAGTGGCACTAAAGTTGGTCTCACGTGGTCTCACGTCTTTCAAGATAGATGCCTAAAATTGTTTACTGCGGACTTGATTTAATAAAAAAACAATTACTCAATGACTATTTAATGAAATTTAATAAACAATAGCTCAAAAAACGCCTGAAAAAACGTACTTTTGTTAGGTATAACAAGATTAAATAAATAAATTAAAAATACGGACTTATTGCCTTATTTTCTGAACGCTGAAATCGCAACAAAAATCATGATTTTATTTTTTCTTATTTTTTCAATTAATTACGTTTTTAAATGATATAACGTATGGTTATATACTTAAAAAATACCTTCAGCCTACAAATATCGTCGTAATATAATCTGTATTCATCGGGAAGATGTCAAACCACGAAGCGTACAATTATCCAGTCCGTACAATAATCCTACTTTCCCGTAATAAATATTTGGCACAAAGAATATACGTTACTGGTTCTCTTAGTTATTCTCTTCTTTCTTCTTAGTCTAATTTAGATTAAATATTTTTATTATTTATATTAAAATGTCTACATGTTAAACTGCATAATAAAATAAATAGTAAAATTAAAATTCAACACACGACTTTGATACTTTGTTGTCAATTTCAAATATGAATCTATTTAGTTTAATGTAATTATGTTTCTTTCTATTCCGTATAAACAATAATGTTTTCATATAATTACATACGCAAAATTGTTAACGCCGAAATGCATGCAGAATAATCTCTGTTACATTATGTTCACACCGCTTGTAGATTTATCCGTATAAATTTGATTCAATATTATGTTATTTTTGCACAGACAGAGATATACATAACAACAAAGATAAACGTGTATGAGGAGGTGGAAAAAGTAAAAGAATAAGTCATTTATTAAAATTAAAAATATATTGGTTCTTTAATATATATATTTTTTAAAATTAAATTTTGCATTATTGACAAATGTTCCACCGTTAAATAATTTGGTGGTTCTGAACAGAACCGTTTGAAATAATACTGGCACCAACTAATAATCGGTCCAGTATTCTTTTCGTGCAACTACTTGCTGCAATCGCCTCTCTATACCGAATCGTTTAAATGTGCAAAATATTGAGGCTTATGCCTCAAATTTTTCCACGAGTTCTTGGCATGTGCAATCAGTTGTTCTCTAGTTCTCTCATGTCTCATAAATAACTAACAGAATCAGCAAAGTATATTTTTTGTGTCAAATATTTATTAAAAAACATAAATGTAAAAATTAGGTCAGAGAAACGAGCTAAATGATTTGGCTAAATGATGATGTCAATTAAAGCATATATTTTATTAATACGCAAATTGCAATTAAAAAGAAACGTTTCGGCTATACTTAGCTTTCATCAGCCGAATAAACAAGTTACAGGTTTTTCCAACAAAAGAACAAAAGAAATAACGAAGGAAACAAGTTACAGGCTCATTTCGCAGATCTATGTTTGTTACGTCGCAGCTCACAAGTGCTCTTGTAGATGGAAGGTCGGTGACAACTCCAGGCAAAGCTTTCCATAATGTACAAAATTCACCAGTTCCGTTACTTCATTAATTGGCGATGTAAGAAAAACATTGAGATCCCAGATCGTTAAATATCCTTCTTACATCGCCAATTAATGAAGTGACGGAACTGGTAAATTTTATACATTATGGAAAGCTTCGCCTGGAGTTGTCACCGACCTTCCATCTACAAGAGCACTTGTGAGCTGCGACGTAACATAGAGCTGCGACAAACATAGATCTGCGAAATAAGCGTCTGTAACTTGTTTCCTTTGTTATTTCTTTTGTTCTTTCGTTGGAAAAATCTGTAACTTGTTTATTCGGCTGATGAAGGCTAAATATAGCCAAAACGTTCCTTTTTAATTGCAATTTGCGTATTAATATAATATATGTTTTTAATTGACATCCAAATCATTTAGCTCGTTTCTCTGACTTAATTTTTACATTTATGTTTTTTAACCTCAATACGAGCGTTTTTATTATTTATCAAATATTTATTATTCATGTCCTTTCCGAATAAACGCGCGCGCGCGGGCGTTCATTGTTATCGACTTAGTGTCGGTAAGTCAAGCTACCTACTATGACCCAGCGAATTATTGACGCGCACTATATCACTATATATATAAATTTAGCACAAACTTGAACTATTTTTATAAACAGTGTCGTAAAATAAATGTACTATGTAGTACTAATTTAAAAAATGGATGTACTGGCGGTAGTGTACAGGAGTTTTCTTCGCGTTTGGTTGCAGGTAAAACGACGGGATGACCGCTTTCAGTCTTCTTTCTGGTACGTATCACATCTATTTTGCAATACATCCATTTTGCGATACTGTCAATAAAAATAGTTTAAAATTTGTGCTAAAATCATACAGGTGTTCAAAATCATGTTTATTAATGATTGTCTCCACGTTTTATCATAAGAGGTAATTTATCGGCTACACTTGTAAGGACTGCCATATAAATAGGGGAAAGTAGGGTTATTGTACGCACTGGGTAATTGTACGCTTCGTGGTTTGGCACCTTCCCGATGAATAAAACTTATATCACGACGATATTTGTAGGCTGAAGGCATTTTTTAAATATATAACCATACGTTATATCATTTAAAAACGTAGTTAATTTAAAAAATAAGAAAAAGTAAAATCATGATTTTTCTTGCGATTTTGGCGTTCAGAAAATAAGGCAATAAGTCTGTATTTTTACTTTATTCGTTTAATTTTGTTATACCTAACAAAAGTACGTTTTTTCCTGCGTTCTTTGAGCTATTGTTTATTAAATTTAATTAAATAGTCATCCAGTAATTGTTTATTTATCAAATCAAGTCCGCCGTCGACAATTTTACGCATCCATCTTGAAAGGCGTGAGACCACGTGAGATCAACTATAGTGCCACTAGTACAGTGTAGTGCAGTGTAGTGTAGTTAAAAGAATGGGCTATAACCTCATTTTTCCTCCGCGTCCATTTATCCAACCGCACGTACAATTACCCAAGGCCCGAGAAATTTTTTCGTTTAACCACTTGCTTCTTTTTGCTGAATATAGCATTATCAAATAAAAAATTGTTCAATATGACAATACATAAAGATAAAAAAATGTTTAAAGTTTCTATTTCTGTACTCGTATCGATTTCAACTTGAAAAATCACTTCACTGCGATAAATTTCCCTTAGGTGCGTGCAATTTACCTATTTTCCCCTAGCAGTCTTTATAAGTGCAGTCGGTAAATCATCCCTTATTATAAAACGTAGAGATAACTATTAATAAACACACTCTCTCTCTCTCTTTTTATATATATATATATATATATATATATATATATACACAGGGTGATTATTAATGAATGTTCCCACTTTTTACCATTGTATGAGTATGATTTACCAACGGATACCGACGGATTTCTAACATATTATTATATTAGAAATTACAAATGCGTGCTTTGATGATAAAAAGTGGGAACATTCATTAATAATCACCCTATATATATAAATATATATATATATATATATATATATATATATATATACAGTGTTTATTAACTTTATAACAAGGTATCTTTCTAATTTGTGCCATATTACTCCATCTAGCACAAATTTGTAATTAAAATTGGAAGCTATTATTTGAATTCTTACTGACCGAGACTCGGTATTATCCCATACAGCGTCACAATAATTGTATACAAAGTAATTATTAATTGTGGGAACAACTTTTTACCATAGGAGCATGACTTACCAACGCCTTTGCAATTTCTAATATAATAAATATATTAAAAATTACAAATGCGTCGATAAGTTTTGCTCTTATGGTAAAAAGTTGTTTCAACCATTAATACACACTGTATACATTTATTGTGACGCTGTATGGGATAATACCGTGTCTCGGTCAGTAAGAATTCAAATAATAGCTTCCAATTTTAATTACAAATTTGTGCTAGATGGAGTAATATGGCACAAATTAAAAAGATACCTTGTGCAGATAGTATTAGAATGCAAATATGTGCACTTTGTGTACACAGAAAATAATTTTATTAGCATTATAAAATTATGACGAATGTTCAAACATTAGCAATGTTGTAAAATATTTTGATATTCTAGCAATCAGTGTGAGAATTCAACATAATTATTTTAATGGTCTAACAAAATTATTTTCAGATATATTAATTAAATTTTTAGAGACTTTAACAAATCTGTTATTTCTGTACGTGCACTAAAAATGCTGTTTATGTCAAATAAATCAAATGTATTAGAGTGTATAACTAATTAAGTTACCGCCGTTATTTTTCAAAGAAATTTCTTTAATAAAAAAATAAATTATATAATCATTTTAATCAACAAAGATTATTTATATAACGTATAAATGCAATATTAATTTGTAAAATAAAAAATCTTTGTTCTTTTGTAAACCAATCTTGGCACGTTCTTTCTGTCAAAACATTGTCACAAATAATTTTAGTTATTAGGCATTTCGATAGTTTATATTATGTTTTCACCTATCAGTCGATGTTATACCTATTTAATATGATTTATTCATACGTTTGTTAGTAAGCGTTCTTACTATATATTATTAGTTGCGAAGAATATCACACATGCTTAAGTAGTTGAGTTGGCTGAGACACCCGCCCCAGAAAGTCGGGAGGTTTCAAGTTTGATCTCTAAAGTGTTACTTTTTGCAACAAATTCTTTATAGCTTTTATAGCAAAAAAAATTCTCATCGCTACGTTTAAATGCTTGTTAGCATCATTTATTATTAAAATGATTTTTAATTTAACAACGTAATATTACTAATACTTGTTCAATTTAGAACTGTGTTTCTGTGACTAAAAATTTATTTCAGGTTGCAGTTTTGTGAACTTGAAAAGGTATATAAAATCATACAATAAATATATACATATATTAGCACTAAAATCTAGCTGTAATTGTTAGGCATTTTAATTATTTATATTAATTTTAGTTGCTTTAATAGCTCTTTTATTGCGATGAAGATGGCATGCAGCGAAAAATTTAATAGGCACTTTTGACGTTTCTTTTTTTTATTAAAAAGTATACTTAAGTGTTGAACAATAAACTGCCATATTGTATGTATGCGTTAGCTAGCCTTATTAACGAAACAATGTTGGCTTTAAAAATATCATGTTGTTGTATCATCGAAGATCAGCCGCGGAAAGTTATACTACTAATTTAAGACACCAAACTGAATAAAGAATACAAAAGCTAAGTACTTCTATTTTGTTATACTTTACTTTTTATTATTCTTTTTTATGTCATAAAATAACTGCTAAGTCTTTTACGCAAAAAAAGCACGTTTTTCACGTTCTCCCAGAAAGGTTGGTAAATGGACAATTGTGAGAGTAAGGGATATTGCCGTCCGTGGACGGTAAAATCGACATTTCCGGAAAGTGCGCATACGCACCTTTATCACAAGACTCCAAACGTTTTGTGGCGCATGCGCTGAGCATATGGTCGAAATGCATAAGCGAAGTTAATACACTGATCTCTCATAACCTATAACCGGGACAGGCAGTGATAGGAAAATGCCACGCGCTTGTTTTGCTTGGAATGACGCAAAAAACGTGGTTTTTTTTGCATAAAATACCGTATGCAACATGGATCCGAGCGCGTTCTCAACTTTGGACGCTGTCTTCAACACTCAACTACGCTACGCGCGTTTCGCAAGCTCCGCTATGCCTCAAACTGAAAACATCATCCTCAGTCAAGAACGATAAAGCTCGACTCCATGTTGCATGTACTATATGTACTATTACAGTCCCTACAATAATAACATCCTTATAATACATTTTACGCAGGTGACAATACATGATTGCGCTACTTACTATATTGACAAATCGATTCAGCTCATTATTTCGTTACTATTAACAATAAAAGAACAGAAATCATAATGGAATACTAATATAAGATAAAGGCACATAACAGAATGGTTGCATTCAAATTACTCTCTCACTTCTTTTATTTTTTCTGGGAATCGATTATTTATCACATGAGTTAAATAAAAATTACAAAAATGAACAAATTAGATGGATCTTGACCAACAAAATTATAAATATTTTAATAAATTTACACTTTATATAATTTTGACGAAATAATATAATACACAATCAACCCTCTGTGACATAAATTCTCCATCAGCGTAATTATTTTAAGTGAAAAATCTAGTATGTTGGAAAATGAACAAATTAGAATTCTTGTTCTAAAAATTAATTTAATGATTAAATCTTTCCTATTAAACATCAGAATTTCTTGCAATGATACTAAATTTAGAATGTCTCTGTAGCGATAATTAATGTACTTATATCATTAGTGTGAGAGACACAATTTTTTTAATTAATATGGTTATATTTTAAATGCCATTATATTAATACAAATATAATATTATAATTACTTATATAATTTATATAACTTATTAATACAAATTTAAAATTATAATTAATATAAGTATAATATTATATTAATATAAACATAATAAATTTAGCATATATAATTTCTAGGAATTATTGATTTTTGAATTATTCTTTACACAGAACTAAAAAGCTATACTGTCAAAATACATCTCTCATTTACTTTCGTCCTCGAAACCAATTTTAGGACTCGCTTTTACGAGGAATTTTATTAGAATATGAAAAATCTCATAATGTTGTGCGCGCTTTTTATTCTGATTTTTTTCTTATGAGGAATTGAACTTTGCTGCGTCCGTCTGTTGGCGATGTACTCATGCAAATAAAAGTTTATAAATCAATTTCTTGATAATATACTAATTAAATCCTTATAATGGAGTTTGTCAAATGTTCTTGTTACAATATAATCAAATCTAATCATGATAATTAGATATTCTGTTTGATCTTATCAAAAAGCACTTTATTATTTACGTCATGTTGATTTAATCAAGACACTTTTCTCAATGTAATGGTAGTTAGTAAAACGGAAAAAATTCGATTAATGTTTAACCTTTAATATAACGTTCGAAAAAATCACATTGGCCTAACTGACCGTTATCATGTTTCTGGTAACTTTATAAGTTCCTTACAATGAAAAATGTATATTTTCAATTGTTCTGAATACTTGTAAATGAGGGAGGCGGAGAAAGTTATTTGAATGTGAGGATTAGCAAAAAAAGAAGATTTCATAAGGTGTCTCTAAAATCTGTAGAACTTACTCACAATGTCAATTTGTTCAAAGGTCAAGAAAGAGCGCTAATGTAGATGTTAGTATATGGTTATAATTATGTATTATACAAGATATACATGAACGTTTCGGGCTTACTTGCTCCTTATCAACATGGTAATAAGTTAACGAAAAGAATTAAAATAAACAGAATGCAAAGATCGGCTCAACCGCAATTCGAATATAGTACTATAATATTATAGTATACCTACAGTACATTAATCCGTGAACAATTGATTGTCAACAATCGGGTGACAGTCGGCCTGTCTGTAGATAAGCGCTTACAGAAACGTCGTTTTTTCCGTTCGAAGTTATGGGTACGTATCTTCCGAATTCTACACGGAAAAAAATAACTTAGAAGTGGTAACTAAATATCAGTAGCTAGTTCGATATTTTCTATCAGTGCTAAAAATTGACTATTAAAGATAAAATATATTTGCTGCGAATCACAGTTTTATTAGCTAAAATAAAATGTGTGTTTTAACACGTGTAGCTAAAAAAGTGGCAGCTATTCCTCAATATCTTAGTCCCGGACTACAATTAATGTTGCAAGCCTTAAATCATAAAAATTGACCATGGTCGATTATTCTCCTCATATTCAACTATGATTGGTCAATTTTTTACGGCTTAAGACTTACTACACCTGTTGTAGACCGGGACTTAGGATCGTGAAACTATATACGCATTTGCTAAACATTATTTGATTCTGGCAGCGAATATTTCTTGCTGTAACTGCTAATTTTAATAACTAATAAATTTAGCTTTGGCAGCAACGATATTAGCTGTCCCTATTTTAAAGACACATCTTAGTTGCTACAACTAAATTTTAGCTTTGTTGGCTAATTTTTTCTCTGCGTGTATAGTTTACGTACCAGCGGTACTTCACTTCCGAGAATGTATGGCCTCCCTAAGATATACAAAAAAAAATTGCCTTTTCAGAATTATAGTATCTTCGATAAATACAGCACTACATCCTCTGGCTTCTTATTTACAAGGCATTATTACAAACAATATCTCAAAAACCAGAAGTCACATCAATAATAGTTTTGACTTATACAAAATTCTAAGTGAGAAACATATTAATGACTCTGAAGTCCTCTTTTCATTGGATGTCACCTCCCTCTTTACGAAAATCCCCATTGAATTAGCGATAAATGGAATTAATAAGAGATGGAATTTTATCGAAATGTGCACTAGAATCCCTAAAGAAGAATTTTTAGAGGCAATAAAATTCACACTTACATCTACATTTTTCATGTTTGATGGAATTATTTACAAACAATTATTTGGCACACCGATAAAATCACCATTATCACCTATTATTGCTGATATTGTTATGCAGGACCTGGAAGAGAATATTTTGAATTTTTTTGATTTTAACATCCTGACATACTATAGATATACAATTTCAAATAAGAAGGCCTATTCGGTCATAGCTAGATCTTAGTGCTTTATATATACGTATGATTTTATATATACGTATGATTTTATATACTTTCTCAGACTCAACCAAACTGCGCGCCGTTACTTTCGGTCATATAACACAGTTATGATCGAATAAGAGTTAGTAATATCACCTTTATTAAATTAAAATTAATTTAATAATGCTTACTAGCATCGATATTAACCCTTTTCCCCCCTGAAAAAATTGTAAAGAATTTATTACGAAAGGTTCCCAGGTTCGAACCCTGGCTGAGGTGATATTTTTAGCAAAAAATTCTTTACAGTTTTTTCAGGGGGGGGAAAGAGTTAATATAGATGCTAGTAAGCATCAAGTATTATTAAATTAATTTTAATTTAATAAAGGTGATATTACTAACTCTTATTTGATCATAACTGTGTTATATGACCAAAAGTAACGGCGCGCAGTTGGTTGAGTCTGAGAAAGTATATAAAATCACACGTATACATAAAGCACTAAGATCTAGCTATGACCGAATAGGCCTTCTTATTTGAAATTGTATGTTACATGTATCGGTCGAATATCTCTCTAGTTTGATACTATAGATATGTTGACGATATCTTTCTTGTCGCTCCAGAAAACAAAGTCGACATAATCCTTGAAAGGCTCAATTCCCAATGATCGTATTAAATTCACCATAGAAAAAGAGAAAAATCATTTCTTGAGTTTTTTAGACTTGTTAATAATTGTCAATAACAATCGCATTAAGATCGACTAGTATCAGAAAGAAACGTTTTCGGGACGCATTCTGTCTTACCTATCAAACCACCCTCGCTGCCATAAAATAGGAATGATTTATAACTTAATTGACCGTGCGGTACTTCTATTTCACCCCACATTCCATAAGAAAAACATAGAGCTTTGCATCGGTATTCTGATTGAGAATGGTTACCCGCTTGATATTATCTTCACTGAAGTGAACTGTAGGATCAAAAAATTAATTTATAAAAAATCCAATCATCTTGAAAACGATGTTAATCCTAGTGACAATGAAGCAAATGTAAACAATGCAAAGACCGCTCGAATAATCATGCCGTACTTGCAGGATTTCACGGAAACCATAACAAAGAAATTTTTTAATCATTTATTCGGATATCGTCTTAATAAATTAAACAATTTTGTAAAAACACAAAAAGACAACATCTCACTCTTAGATAACAACAATATTGTTTATAGATTAGATTGTAATAATTGCGACGCTTCATATGTCGGTCAATCAAAAAGACAATTAAAATAATTAAAGAACGAATTAAAGAACACCGTAACATCAGATTAACTCCGAATAAACATTCAGTCTCCGATTATATTATCCAATGTGACTACAACTTCAATTGGGAGCACGTTTCTATTTTAGACAAAGAAACCAATTACCATAAACGCCTTGTTTCGGAAATGATACATATCGGAGAGCAAATGAACAGTATAAACCTTATGAAAGACACAGAACTGTTAGATAAATCTTATCTCAGCATCCTTGAATTAATAAAATAACGGCAACGAACCTTTCATATAAGATATCAATAACATAAGCATGGCCAAAAATGGCAATCTCTCCGTCTTCACCTCCGAGACAACGTGTCATTCCTACATGAGAACCGAAAGCGTTCGCTTCGTCTTATAAACTTCTTCTTCCGCTCGTGATACGTAGGTGCTAGACAGTGTAATTTTTTGTTATTGTTTTTTCGACATTCTGTATGTGATTGTTGTTAATTTATTTAAGACATCTCATCACTATCCACAATGATTGTATTGTCAACGAACGGATTGTTGATGGCCGGAAGATACGTACGAACTTCAAATGGAAAAAACGACGTTTCTGTAAGCGTTTATCTACAGACAGGCCGACTGTTGACAATCAATTGTTCAGGAATTAATGTACTATAGTCGAATTACGGTTGACCCGACCTTTGCATTCTGTTCACTTCAATTCTTTTCATTAATTTATTACCATGTTAATAAGGAGCAAATAAGCTCGAAACGTTTATGTATATCTTGTACATAATTATAACCATATACTAACATCTATATTAGCGCTCTGTCTTGACCTTTGAACAAATTGACACTGCGTATGCAGTGCTTGCACTTAGAGCTTGAATTATATTTGTTATTTACTCACAATGTTTTGGAAATGGTTCAAAATTATGAAAAATTTATTGCGCAAAATACGTGAAATACATACTCAATTATTTTGAAGAGCTGATTTTTAAAGGATTTGTAAAGATTGTAGATTACCCCCCCCCCCCTTCTCTTCAATGGGTCCTCGAGATCAACTCAAATATTTCAAACGGAACTCCATGTTATAATCATTTAAAAAGGCATTAAAAAAAAATTTTTGTACAATGTGAAAGTTAATACGTTCGGGAATTATATAGAGTCAAAGTTTGAAAGAGATCAATTAAAAAAGAATTGTTACTTCCATTCGAAAAATTTTTAAATCCTAAAAATTGTAAAAAAGTTGAAATATATCAATTGTTTAGCATTAAAATATAACCAGTAAATAAGAGGTAAAATGTGTAAATAAAACATAGAAAGAAATACATACATGCTCAATATTGCAAAAAAAGTAGTGTAAACGATAAACATCGAACTGTGTTTACAACTATAATTTTTTAATTGCTTCACATTAAATATTTCTAACAAATAATAATGTGACCATTGCAATATTTGATATGGACAAATGATATATGAAGATACTATGAGTTTAGTACACCTTTTATGGATGTCAAGAAAATTATTGACAAATAAAGTTTCAATAGCGGTCTGTGAAACCGGCATTATAGTTTAAAAGTTAACTTTATTTATTATTGCATTATTGCGATACTTCGTTTCTAAAAAAAAATCTAGGAATCTAGACTTAGGAATATGTTACATATTATTAATTCTTCAAAATACACATTTTACAAAAAGTATACGAACAAATCATGCACGAAAAAGAGTTTTGCTAAAACATTTAAAAACGTATCTAGATACAATACAAATCTAAAAATAATATTTTAAACTTTAGACTATATTTGTAGAATTTGTGCTGATTCCTAAAACATTAATACTCTAGAATCCTACGTAATTATTTGTTATGTAGGTATTCTGCATAATTATTTTGTTGGTCCAATAAAATTATTTTTAAATCTATATTTAAATTTTTAGATACTTTAACTAAATCTTCCGTTCTTTCAATGTGGATACTTTGACAAACTTGGAATTTTGGTTTTTTTTTAATCATGGCATTTATGGAACGTTCTAATTTAGATAACAATTTATAAAAGCAATTTTACAAATAAAATATAGATGATAATATTTTTGTCATTTAACTTCAACACAATCTTGATTTAAAAATATAAAGTTATTTATTTGACTTACATCAACATATTAGAAATCGAAAAGAAATTACTAACAATTATTCGTATTATATAACAATTATTCTGTAAGTGTTCGTTATATTTTCGTGGAAAAATTCGATTTCAAATTCGCCAGAAAATTTCTTTCTGAAAACAGGCTTGGCTATCTTATGTACCGCTTCAATGATTTAAATGTGTGCTTTCGCTTAGCGAAGCTATCGTCAACATTGTCTAAGAGCATTTAATATTTTGAGAATAATATCTGAGGGGTGCTAACTCAAGAAACGTCGCGTAGCCCCCGCGAACTAATCACTGGATAATGGAGGAATTTATATTCGTGCAGCGAGACCTCTCGGCGTTGGCGGAACGTCAAGTTGTCACTGCCTCGATATTTCCGCAACTTCAACCATGGTCAAGTTAAGTTTCTTAATTAAGAAACCGTCCATCCCGAATGTCTTCGTTAACTGTGTGGGACTTGCGGATTTAATACAACGATATGGCGAAGGCACAAGGAAAATTTGTATTCGATAAAAATTCTTGTTACTAAGAGAAAAACGAAAACTTTGTTGTTTTAATCTTGAATTTATTGAAATCGAAACTTTTTTCGAGTTCATCCTTAAATCGAAATATATAACATGGGAAACTTTATATAATTAATTTGCAATCCATTAAATTCCATATAAAAGAAATAACAAATAAAATATAATTTTGATAAATTAAACATTGTGAATAAGTAGCCTGTCGATTTTCAAGAAATTTTATTTTTTTAAACAAATTTTTTACAATTCAATACTATGTTAAAGCAAAGTCAAAATAAAACTTTAAAAATATAAATACAAACTAGAAAAGTGTTTTCTAATAATTTAGCAGTTTTTATAATATTATTTTGTATTTTATAATAATAATTTTATATATTTAATAATAATAAATTTTATAATGTTTTTACAAAATAATCCAAAAAGAGCGTCTAAGAATTTTGTTCCAAAATTGGCACATAAGGTATTAATGACAAAATTCAAATTCATAAAAAAGTTAACTATAAAATAAAATGATAAACAAAGTAATAAAATATGTTTCTATGTATTAAATAATAAAGTTTATAAAATTAAACTATTGCAAGAAAGAATCGTAGAAATTTTATTATTGTTAAAAATTTATTTTTAACAGATAAAGCCATTAATGTATAAACTATGTTTCTATTTCTTTAATTATCTAAGCAAACTATGTTTTTATTATTAATTTTATTATTAATTTCAGTATTAATGCAGTGTATTGTTTTGAGAAGAATGTGCTAGAAAGGCTAATATTAGCGATTTTATTAATAGAAATATTTAATGTTAAATGTCTAAAATTTGTAACAAATAAAGCCTTCAGGTGAGCTTAGAGACTATAATTAAAAGATTAATAAAATAGGCAAAAAATAAATTTTTAGAAATTTATTTTATGATCTAACTCATTTGTTTACTTTTAGTTAAAAACATTTTCTTACGCTGTCTTTGATTATTAATTTCCATTTGATTTGGAAATGGCTACCATTCGAGAGACGCATTTCAATGGGCAACTTTGATAGGTTGACAGTATCCGACACTACATCTACATATGCGAAACAACAGTAAAAAAAAAAAAAAAAAAAACAGGGATACAGTGCGCGCACGGGGAAAAGACACAACACAGTGGATATTCGCAAGCCCAAAGGGCGTTTACGAGTTTCCCGCCATCCCGTATTCGAGAGTGTTAGACAGAGAGAGAGAGAGAGAGAGAGAGAGAGAGAGAGAAAGAGAAACAGAGACAGAAGAAGAACAAGAGGGAGAGAGAGAGAAAGAGAGAGAGAGCAAGAGAGAGAGGGAGAGAGAGGGCAAGGGCGAGAAAGAGAGGGAGAGGGCGAGCGCTTCCGCCTGATCGCCCACATACATTTTCGTTAAAACGCGCGTGTTCCGTCCGTTTCATTAATTTTAATGCCCGCCGAGCCCGTTCTGTTCATTTCTGCGCAACATATGAATATACCGCCGCACCCTCTCTCGCGCGCATTTCCTAGCATACGCGCGTATATGCTCTCTTTATCCCTGCAAGCGACACGCGTGTGTGTGTGTAACTCCGTGTATACCGTTGCATAGCTATATACAATTCGAGCGTGTGGGTGTGTGTTTCGTGTACATGTGTGTGAGACTGCGTACGCGGGCGAGCAGCAGGCTCGCTCATGCGAACGCGCGGCCTCTTCCCCGCCCTCCCCCCGCGGGTTGGTTGATATTAATTAATAATCAGAAACAGATGCGGCCTCCGCTCGCGTCGCGCCTCTCTCTGCGCGCTTCGAAACGATAATTATTTAAGTGCTTCCTCTCCCATTCTCTTTCTCTCTCTCTCGGTGCCCCATCTCCGATGCCGGGTGCTTTCTTCGCCGTCGCGCCGAGCACGGTGTGCTAATTAAAGAGCGTTCTCCGGCAAATTTTACGAGACTCTCTCTTTCTCTTTCTCTCTCGTTATACGAATCGCCATCGTCATCGTCGTCGTCATCTCCACGTCTCCCGCGGGGTTCGCTTGCGCAGTTCGAGGAAACACCCCGGAGACCCGGTGCCACATTTTACGTTTGAAAGACCATTCAAACGTAGAACGTGGGAAATGCCAAGATTTTCTTCCATTTCAGAATTTAATAAGTTTGCATTTGAAATTTCAATAAATTTCAGAAGGAGATTTTGTAAGCGGATTTTGACTGTCATTGTACTTGTAGATTTATTTGTTTCAGAATGGTCTTAAAAAAGTTTGGATATGTGGATTCTTAAAGCGTTATCGTTTTCTTTGTAAAAAGAGTTTGTAAAACTGATAAAAGATTGTATCAATTTTTCGAAACATTATCCGGATTTATATTTCTTTTCTAACTTTTATAACTCAAAGATTAGATAAACCTACATAATATATCTTATTAACTTTAATAAATTGTGTATTAAATAGAATTTTCGTTAAATAAAATCCATACGATAACAATAGAAAATAATGAAGACATCTGTTACATTATTTGTAAGTATAGTACTACTTTTAACAGAATTTTATTTAAAGAAAAGTCGCTAATACTAGCATAGCTCTCCTGAAGCGGTAGTCCAGCGGTACCTTCTTATTCCTCGAAAATTAAACATTGCACTGTATTAATACTGATAAAAATATGAGCTGCTTAAATAAATAAATAAAAACTTATAGTTTATACATTTATGGTTTCTTTTTATACAAAATCTGTTAAAAACAAATTTTTGAAAAACAAGAATAAAATGTATACGACGAGGGTAACTGTGAACTTTAAGACTTTATTGGATTTTACTGGACTACATGGACTTTATTGGACTAAGGTGGAATTCATTGAACTTAGTTACCAGAGTGCTGGACTTTATCGGACTTCATCAGACGTTATCGAACATCATTGGAATTTATTATGGTTAGTAAAATATTGGTCTAAAAAAAAAAGATTACCAAAAGATTTGATTGTACTATTCTCTAAAAAAATTTTGAATAACTTATTCTTTGCAAAATGGCATCAAAAATTTTGATGACTTGTTTTTAGAGACAGCATCGGTTAATCTCTGATAACTAATTTCCAAAGATTCATTACAAAAACTCATGACATAACACATGGAATTCATCGGACTTCATCGCACTATACTGGACTTCATCGGACTTCAAGAAATTCAACGGACTTCAAACAATTCAGCGGACTTCTAACGGATTGTACAGAATTCAAGAGTGGTTACCTTCTCGGTGTATGATCTTTTTTTGCAAATTGCATAGTTTAAACAATAATAAATACATTGATAATATTATTTAATCATTTTATCATGATCGTAGCTTCTTAAAACAGTTTTGCTTAATATTTTTTCCTTTTATATTTTCTTGGTAGTGCGATTTGGTATATCAAATCGTTGTGCGTAAATCGGTACACTTCTTCGTGAGAATAGATAATAACTACAAAATCTTCAACTACAATGTTGATAGAATTTGATACAATGTTTCAAGAATTTTATCAAATTTTCTTTAATACTATAAAGTAGCGTCGGATGCGACAGATCCACTAAGGTGCCAAAAAATGTATAAAAAGAGAGAGTTTAGTTCTAGCCTTTTATAAACGTTGTTAATACAAATATATTTTATCACTTAATATATTAATTTATTTTATAGTTAATTTCTACGGAATCGCGTCTAAATTCTGCTGTTACTGCCTACTGGCAGTAACAGTTTTGGAACTTTACTCAATTTCTCAGACGCTTTTTTGGGTTTATGTAAAAATGTTAATTATTACAAAATACAAAGTAATATAATATTATATAAACTGCTATACCATCTAATAAAAGATTACACTTTCTAGTTTGTTTTTATGCTTCTAAAATTTTATTTTATAGTTTTTGTTTAAGAAACATTATCCAAAAACAAAATGGTATATCAGTATTGATAACTTTCACCTATCACTTACAATTAATAGTGAATTATTTTAATCAATTGTTTTAATTACATTGATTTAAACAATTATTGTAAACAGCAAATCTAAGAGTAAAAAAATGTCATCCATTCAGATTCTAAATTTGAATATTATTTACCAGAACTTTATTTCACAAAAATCTGAGTTCTATTCAAAAGCAACAATTCATAATTTAGAGAGCTTTAAAAGCTATTTTACAACTTGTATATACAAATGTATGCGATTATTACTGATTTGATAGTAAAATGTTGTCCGTAATCAGCAACATAAAACAAAAGAGGAAAATGTGAATGTTTACACTGAAGATAAGCATTCATGAAATATTCATTCATTTTCACAGTAATATCTCATGCTGTTCTGTTTCAGGTCAATAACATTTTTTACTAATTCAGTTTAAGAAAGCGCAAAGACCTCTTCCCCATTATTCACGCGTGTCCGAGAAATCAATATCAAACCCGCCGATACGGGCGGAAAGATCGCCGCTGGAAGTTTTTCCACGGACGCGCGTCAGAAACGCGGAAAATCGAGGGTGAGGAGGTCCCACGGTGGCACGGCTGCGGGCCGGAGGAAAGGAGGAAGAGGAAAGAGCAGAACGGACGCGACGCTCCCGGATGGCGCTTAGCCAGCGACGCTCCCAGCAGTGTCTGCCTTAATATCCGCCACTAACATTATTTCATAAAAGTATTACTATAAATCCAAACTCGCGTTATTTAAGCACCATGCCTCCGCGCGAGCTAGCACGGGGGCGGGGTGGAGAGGGGGAGGGGGAGAGCGGGGGTAGTCGCCCTACTCGCTCGCAGGATCTCACCAGAAACCACCTCTGCTAGTCCCCGTTCCCCTTAGTCACTCCGTCCCTTCGCGGAGTTCGCCTTACATTATACCGGGCGAAGGAGCGCGGCAGGCAAGTTTTGCCACCCTCTTTTCCCTCCGCCACATTAGAGATATATTATGCAGATAGTGGAGGCGCCGCCGTCGGCCGAGGCGAAGCGGTCCTGAAGAAGAAGGGGGCCGTGCGGGGAGCTGCGGAAATTTAAAACTTTATTTACCCTACGCGTCGAACGACTTTTCCCTATCCTCACCCTCCTTCCTCCACCTTTCCTCTGCCAGTGTCCACCCACCGGATGTATGCACAGGATCCTCACTCGTTACTTGGTGCTTATTTATTTATTCGCATGCGAATGGGATAGCCGGCGCGAAAAACGTTTGGAAGATGGTAGAAACCATTCCAGTGAACTTCCTTCGCGTCATAGCAAGACGATCGAAAGGCGAGATCTCTATTGGTAATGCGCGCATTATTTATTCGCATAAATATTAATGATAATACGGTAGATACGTGTTTATACGCAAACGATAGACATCGTTGGAAATAATACAGATAAGAAACTTTTAAAAGTGACTTTACGTTGCGTATATTATTAGCGCTATATAGGCGGCACCGCATCTGCTCATATTTCACATTTATTTCACTCCGTACGTTTATTAAATGTGAAATTCTGACCCTATTTTAAGCTTAATTAATCTAAAATATCGGTGTGTGAGTCAATCCTATACCGTCGAAAAGCGAAATAGATTTCGATCCATTATATCAATTCAATATTATTACAAATAATTACTAGAACGTACGTATTTTTAAGCGTGATAAAATTGCTTTTAAAATTTAATCTGCCAAATTATAAAATGTGATAATGGTAATAATAGTGATAATGATATATATTTAAAATCGTAAAATTTTTCATATTAAACATATATGCGGCGTGCATAAACGTTAATATCGCGGTTTGTCTTAACTAGAAGCAACATACATTTATAATTTGCCTTTATCGCGTATATATCTTCGACATTTTGTCATTTCTTCGAATTTTGGTAGCTTTTGCACTTTCAAACCAGTTATTATATCAATTCTTCGATTCCATGCCTTCGCGCGCACCGCGAGAGGATTCGATTTACGAGAATCCAAAGTCGAGACGCGGCGAATTCGGTAAAAATCCGAGAAAACCGTTTCCGGTTCCGGCTCTTTGAACTTACTCGTTCGGGACCTGTACTTACACCCTTCGTCGAAGGCGACATTTCGCCGTGATTGCGTGCGACGGAGGGTGAAGGAACAGAGAAAGAGAAAGAGAGGAAGAAAAAAGAAAAACTCGGCCGCCCTCTTTTAAACTCCCGGTTGCCCCCGGAGGGAAAGCGGCTGGGAATGAACGTGGAGGCAACGAACGGCGGAGGGAACGAAGGCGTAAACCGACGGTCGGCTGATTAGTCGCGAGACTTTGCCCGTTTTCACGATTTTCTCGACTCGATTCCGACGATTCCGACTCGCGCCGCCGATTCACGGAAGATCCTTCGGCGTCGATGAAGAAGGAGCGATGGGGGACAAGTTTTTCTCCACCTCTGGCGATACTCATTCCGCGATTCTTTCTCTCTTAAGCAAAAGACGGAGGAAAGATTTAAGACCAACGAAGTAAAAATGAGAAAACGACGCGAAACAAGAAGCAAAAATCTCGATGCCATCGATTTAAATCGAAATTGAAATAAATTACTTTAATTGTAAAATTGATGTAACTCGATTCGACTTTCAGCACTACAAATACACAGAAATAAATTATTTAGAAGATCACAAATTGATGTGATGAAATATTTTTTAAATAATTTCTTTCTGTGCATTTGTAGTAGTGAAAGCCAAACTAAGTTACATCGATTTTACGATTAAACTAATTTATTTTAATTTTGATTTAAATCAATTGCATCAAGAAAGATTAAAATTTTTAAATAAATAAATGATTTAAAAAAATCATTTTGAATAATGAAGTTATCTAATTGTAAAATTGAGATAATTATAATAATTAATTTATACGCAATATTTAATGGAAAAATGTTTCAAATAATAATCTCTGAAAATTTAAATATTTAAACATTTATTAAATATTTAAATTATTCAATATTTAATAATTATCAAACTTGCAAATTGTTATCAGTTACTATATGATAATGGAATATATTATTTTATTCAAATATCGCCTAAAATAATGTATCTATATAATAATAAAAATTTATAATTAATCGTAAAAGATAATAGAAAGGTAATAATTAGCATTGTACATACTTTTTCCTGTCAATAGAACAGAAAATTAAATTTACTAAGACTATACAACTTTTATATTCTGTTTTGAACTTAAAAATACGAAACATTCAATGAAAAACGCACTTTCATTATATACAGACTTGATCGAAGCAGAATATTCCACATATAAAGTGTCATTTTCTTTCGGCGATAAAGTATTCTTTAAAAATGCACAATTTCAGGCGCTACTAGCCGACACTCATTAATTTTTCGCGCTCGTCCTAAGCTCATCTCGCACACGCGTTAAGACTCGTTAGGACCTTGAGCGCCCAACGAGGCGAACTCGCGCGAACGGGAATCGCTCGCTCGCGCGAGCAACCCCATAAATATTGTAGCGACGCGAGCCGCAGGGGAGTTTTCTGACTCGTTGGCGCTAATGCGGAGCTGCACCCGCCTGCCTCTGAAGCGCGCATTGAAGGTCTGCCCTTTGCCCATTTTTGAAAACCCCACGAAACCGGGGCTAAATATAAGTTTTACGCGGTCCCCTCGCGTAAATGACATTGACAATTTGCTAATGAACAAAGTTTTGACCTTAATAGTATCTTCATCGTCCAAAAATCTACGACGTGTAATAATATACCTATGTAATGTATATAAATGTCAATTGTATGCAAATATAAATTGCGTACAATTTTTACGTATTGTCAATTATGTACATTTGTTATATGTATATTACGCATATGAATTACTCGAATGGAATATGCACGAATAATAATAAAAGTATTAGAAGTACGACATGCTAAAATAGAATTGCAAATTTTTCTAATGATTTCTAAAACATAAGTATTGAGATTAAATTGGAAATTGCTTTTATAATTGAGAAAGTTGGGACATTTATAAAATTTTTCCGACAATTTCATCAAATTTAAAAATCTTACATATAAAATTACACTTGCATTACGTATCTTTGGACTATTTACGGGAAAATGTTAATCACAATGATTAACATTTAACATAATTATTGTTTACAGTAGGTCGACATACAGAACTTTCTTCCCGCTTGCTGCTTGCTGCATTGTGTTCCATTGCATCGGATTGTTGCACCGCCTCGGCATTCGAGGGCGAGACAAGGTGCACGAGCGGATATATCTCGAACCGTCGGCGAAGCGAATCAGCTTAAGTGAAAATCACTAGTCGGTTTGCAAACCGTAAATATTGTAGTGGCAAAGCCGCGGGTGGCCGAACCGGGGAGGAAGAAAGAAAAAAAAGTAACAAAAGAAAGAAAGAGAAACGCGCGGGAGAGGGTACGGAGGGCGGCAGGAAGGGGATGCGAATGGGACGGTTTTTTTTGCCGACTGACTGTCGTCTCGGTGCGGCGGCGTTAACACGTGCCTTCTTGCCCCCCTGAAGTGGTCCGTGCGATATGGCGGAAGAATCGATTGCACACGAAGAGAGACCAGGAGAAGAAACGCTTAAACCTCCTCCAGTCACCTCGTCCGGTTCTGAGCAAAGCTTTCTCTTTCTCTTTCTCTCCTTTTTTTTTCTCTCTTTCTGACAGCTCGCTCACTCTCTCACTCGTTCTGTCTTCCGGAAGTAAACTGTGCCGTTATTAGTTCCGCATTTTTTTCCCGACTAACTTTGCATAATGGTTAACAAAGCGTGCATCAATTTCAAATACTTCATAGTAGCATTTTCTTCCGGATTCGAGCAGCAGCACTTGGTAGTTGCTTATTTTGGGGATTTATCGACGTATAATAAAAAATAGGAATACAGTAAGACAAATAAAATGTCGATATTTTCCCTCCGTATTATTTCTATTTAAAAGTCTTAACAAGTAAAGCAAATTTGCATTAATACATTATTAAATTCAGAGCAAAAAAGTATAAATTACAAAAATTTTTACTTAAAAAAGTAAATTGTAAATGTTTTGTTTCATGTTATTAAACAAAATAATAATATCAAAATATCATAAATATTAATCTTGTGCCGATAATAGGACGTAAATAATAAAACATTTAAGCAATTAATTATTAATAAAATTAAGATGAAATATGTATTTTGTAAAAATGCTGTGTATGTAAATAGATTAAGATAAATGTTGCAAAGAAAGCGTATTACAGATTAAGATTATTCAATCGAGTAATTTTTTTCTGGCAATCGAAGGAAGACTTCGATAAATCCGAGCAGCGGGGTTGCTCGGTCAGAAGAGCAAATATACGAGAATGGCGGAAAGGAATGGACAACATTCAGAACGCGCTCGCCACGACCTTTCCACTAAAAGATATTTCAGGATGAATAGATCGCTTCCGATCAACTTCGATGTATGCATATACAGGATGTATCAAAAATCGCAGACTTTTTATTGCTCAAAGAGAACTAATAGATGTTTTTGCAAGAAAAATTAGATAAAATTTTTATTACATTTATGTCTCATTAATTTTTTTACGTCTAATATAATCAAACTTTAAATTAAATGATTGATGAGTTCTTATCTGAAAAGATTTTATTAAGAGAGAAGGAAACACAAACAAATATAACAAAATTAATTATTGACATCAAATCTTAACATCTATGCTGTTAACCTTTAAAATATAACGCTCAAAAAATCACACTGTTGGTAAACAGCGATCCGCTAGACTGCTATCATGTTTCTGCTAATTTTATAAGTTTTTTATAATAAAAATTGTACTTATATTTTCAATTATTTTCATTCTTGTAAATAGGAGAGGCAAAGAATATGTTTTAATGTGAGGATTCAAAAAAATCTCATATACGAGGTGTCTTTAAAGTCTGTAGAACTTTACCTGCTATTATATTTCGGAAACAATTTAAAATTATTAAAAAACCACGAAATATTTATTTCGATTACCACGATTATTTCAAGAAGCTACTCTTTTAAGGGAAAGAATTAAAAATGACTAATAAGAACTAATACAAGATAGTCACGTGTACATATATTTTTATTATTCTAAATTTAAATAACAAACGTTTCGATTCTAGTTTTGGGTCATCTTCAGAGTAGTGGAAGAAATATGCGTTACAATAAACTTTCAATGACTACAAGTTAACATGCTCGTCGTGATGAATGGAAAGCGGTGCTTCATCAATTTAAATAAAACAATTATATAATTGGACACATCTCTCTCGAATAAAGAGATAAATGAGTAAAACAAATAAATAATAAGACTAAATAAAACAAATACAAAAAATAGAAATATCCGTGAGTGTAAAAAATTAACAATTTTTCAACCGTTTTATATTGCATATTTCCAGTGAATGAAAATGGGACCACTGCAGTGTTTGATAGGGACAAATGACATATGAAGGTATTATGAGTTTAGAGCGTTTTTTGTGGATGTCAAGAGAGTGTTGTTGATTAAAATAAAGTTGCAATAACAATCTATAAGACCGGCATTATAGTTTAAAGGTTAAAATTAGATGTACAAAATTCAATATAAACATAAAATTTTTTTTTTAAGAATTTTGTCATTTAATATTAATATGGAAGTAATAGTCATTTCTTTCATTTATTTTTCTTATAAAGTAAAAATGTAAGTAAAAATATGTAATTCTCTATTCATGGTGCATGTGCAACGAGTTCACCTACATTCTTCCTTTATTTTTCTTTTTTTAGACACCGTCATGGCTGCATTTAAGATGCAATAAAATCGCAAGATTTGAAAATTTTAACAAATGTTGCACATATATTATTATTGTAAAATTGATAATATTGGTAATTAATCAGTCGTATATTTTCCTTCTACCAATATGTACGTGTTTTTGACAAGCGTTGACTTACTTTATTAATTTTGAACTTTTGCCAAGATTTACTACTTTATACCTATCATTAACAATGGAAACACTACTGAATTGATGAATTCTTTGGAAAGAACTCACGGATGGATCATGTTTCCATAATAAATATTTTATATTTAATATTAATACTTTAGCCGACTCACTTGAAAATGACCTAAACCTAAGGTCAAAACATTGTGAATAAAGTTAATTATTGAATACAATTTATTGACTAAATTCTAATTTATTATTGATAATTCGTATTCTCTAAATCGGAATCAGTGAAACCTTACTGATTTGTGATGCTATAGTTATAATTACGATTATCAGTGAATATTCACTGTTTTGATTCCGTTGTGATTCCGTTTAAGAGGAGGGTACTTTCATTAATCGTAATCAATGTATTTTATTGAAAGACAATATATATACTGATTGATATAGTTATGAGTATAACACTGAAATCAGACTACATTGAAAAAACTGATTTTGCTGAAATATCTAAAAATTTAATTAGTTACAGATATAAAAATAATTTTATTGGATCATTTTAATTATTATGGTAAACGTTCAGGCATGATCTACAATGCTACAAAAAGTTTCGATATTCTAGCTACCAGCTTGAATGTTCTACATAATTTTTTGGACGGTCTGACAAAATTATTTTCAGAACTTCGTTTAGCTAAATTTGTATATACTTTATCAAAAGATTCTTTCCGCGTATCTTTCAATGAATAATACACTGATTCCAATTTAGAGAGAGAGAGAAAGAGAGAGAAAGAGAAAGTACTTCATCGACTGTTTATCCAAGCCTTCCAAGGTAAAAAGATTAAAAGCTTTTAGTAGCTAGTAATTATTTTTAGTAATTACTTTTAGTAATTTATTGTTAAAATCCATAAATTGTGTCAAATTTCTTAAATATGAATTAAGTTTCAGTGTCTAGCAATTAAAATATATCTCAGAGTCAATTTTTAATGACTTAAACAAACACTTTTTATACAAAAACTAATATAAAATTATTATTTATTAATGACTAAGGTGGAATTATTAGTAATTACTATTTTCTTAAATCAGAAAAACATTATTAGAATTAAACATTAATTTCACAATTCTATAAATAAAAAAAAAGCAAATTATTTCTAAATAAAGGAAAAAGTAAAACACAAAATTATAAATAATTTCATACTTCTACGTTCTGTAGATTTTTATGATTCTTATGGTTTCTATATTTAATCTTCGAATTGATCTTGTGGTGAATTGAAATAAAACTAATTCATGATTTTCTCTAATTTTACTATTTCTTTCTCGAAGGAATTGGTTATATTGTGACTGGAAGCTTCAAACACGATCACGCGTTCGTGCGTTTTTGGTCCCGTCGGGAGGAATACGTTGCCATTATGTCGAATTTAGTATTGTGATTGTGTAACCGATGTGATGTGACTCCATTATAAAGTACGTTCGCTCGCGCGAACGCCGCATTATGTCTCTGAAATGGCATTCGGTTATAATCGTCCGCTCCCTCCATCCCGCTCTTCTTTTCCTACTGCTTTTCTGTCTTGTTCCTCTTATTGGCGGTGTGCGCCAACATTTGGTGTTTCATCGAGAATGAGGGAGAGAGATGTATGAAAAATTGTGTGCCGGTTTTATGCGACAGAAGGCGCACGACCGTAAATGCGTTCTATTAAAGCTCAAATGCAATCGCATCTCGATGAAAATATTCCGAACGCTTTGAACGGAATTATTTGAGGATGTTCTCTTTTAATATATGGCAATTAAATAGTTGCCATTAAACAATGGATTTTAATGAAACAATGTTTAAATTTAAAGAAAACTCAATCAAATTATAAGATCTGAATTTTCTGATTAGCATTGTGTTCACCGTTGACTATTTTCTTTCTATCTCGATCAATTGCAATTTTGTCATGATATGTATACGTTTGACATTAAAACTCAAGAAGAGAGAAAAACGAAAGAAGTGATAGAAGAAGAAAAATATAGAGAAAAAGATCCAAATTTATTCTATCATAAAGTATCAAAGATCATTCTTGGCGCGTACAATTGATGTTAACGAAGCAGGTTTACCAAACACGAGGTCAGGGTACAAACTCGGAAATTACCAATTCGATTCCACCGATGTGGTCATGATTTTTGAAAAATATATTTCGTTCAAGCGAGACGACTCTTCGATAAGAAGCGGATAGAGGGGAGGATAAGGAAAAAAGGGTAAAGAAGGCAAGAGAAAGGGGAGGGGGCACAAAAGCGAGCCAACATCACCACCACCACCATCACCACCACCACCAGCCACCTTCACCACCCAACGCGGCGGTACGATATTCCGGTGGCTTCCTCCCCATCGCCGACGCTCGCCGTCATACAATTTATTGGTAAACTTTGCTAGCTTGTTAGAGGGTTACGTGCGCTGGGATAAGAAATATCCAGAGTGGTATCCGCCCTCCTCTCCCGCTGCCCCCCCGTCCTACTCTTCTCGCACCCCTTTCGCTTCGTACTATGCTCCGGCACCGTCGCCGTCGCTGCCGCCTTAGTGTTATCACCATTCTTCGCCTGTACACCAGCGCTAGCAGTATTGCCAGCACCAGCACGAACATCAGCATCAGCGGCGGCTGCGGCAGCGGCAGCAGCAGCGGCAGCAGCAGCAGCAGCAGCAGCAGCAGCGACAGCAGCAGTAGCACCAGCGGCAGCACCGACCCCCTTGGCTATAGGGTTAGAATACCAGGGTTGCCTCCATCGTGCCACTGGTCTGCACCACTGCCTTCGACGCTCTGCCAACCACCACCAGCAACCAACCTCTGCCACACTCGCCCTCTCCCTACATCTCGGTGTCTTCGTCCTCCGCCAGCTGTCTCCCCTCTCCTCCCTCTCTTCCCCGAGGGTAGACTCCGCCGAGAATATGAATATCATACGTTGCCTCCGGATTCGCCGGTCCGCCTTCCCACGTACTCGCGTTTCGAACGGGAAGCGCGGGGCACGTCGAAACGCGCAGAATGAGCGAACGAACTCGCGGATTAAGTCTCGGGTAAGTCGGGATCGAAGATCCCCGACTCGAAATTCGGGACTCCCGACCTCGCAGGCGGAGCGCATCTTCGGTAACGATACCTCGCGGGTATACCGTGCTACACACTTGTCCCTATTCTCTCTTTGAACTTCGAAGATATGGAGCTGACTCGAGAGAGACTCGTATCCAAAGTACCATTTACCAAGAGTTATATTGGATCGAAGTTATACTGAGTCAGACGCAAGAGTAAGGATGTAGAAAGGAAGCCAGAATGTAGAACGCAATAAAAGATTAAATTAACGTATATAACGTATAACACTTAAAATATATATTAATATATTACAAATATGTTATTGGACCGATAGTGTAACAACACAATGATAGTAAGAAAGCCTTCTTCTTAATTTATTTACTAATCTCAGAAAATGTATATTAATATATATTTTCTGAGATTAGTAAATAAATTAAATTAAAATTAAAACTGTATATGTAATTAAAAGTTGTGTAATGTATATTCGTCTTATTGTTGCAGAGAGCTTTCAAAAAGGTTTCAACTTTTCACATTTCATGTGCAACACTTCTGAAAGGATTTTGCAAAATGTTATATGAAATGTTGCAACAGAAATGTTTCTAAAACCTTGTGATATAAAATGTTCCAATAGAAATGTTTCTGAAACCTATTACATATACACAGTACATTTTCAAATTGGGCAAATTTTCTGATTCATTATGTTAAAATACCTAAGTAAAAAATGTTCTAAGTTTACTCGCAGCGTGTGCTAATTATAAGTAGGAGTACAAGAATGTTACGCAAACAAAATATTATTTTCTTATAAATATTATGCATTCCCTTTATTAAATATTTCAAAAATTATATTTACAATTATTAATCAGATTGCACATAATACATAAATAAAAAAACATTTATTTTATTTTATGTATCATTTTTATTGTAATTTTTTTAATATTATTATTGTATATAATACTTTAAATTTAAAGTACTTCAGAAATAATATTCAAAGTTATTATATTTAGAGAATTACGATTAATAATATTTCAGAAAGATTTCAGATTTTTTAAATAATCTTTTAGCAATATTTCTGCAAAATTTCAAGTGTAAGAATCATGGATATACTGCTATTCCAAATACATCTTTGCAACATTGCAGTCATATTTCGAAACCTTTCTGAAAGGTTTTATTTCTCCAGTTGAAACATTTCTAAGATATATGAGTTGAGATAGTTTTGAAAAATTTTGCTATATATAAAGTAATATAGTAAACGTGTTTCAAACGTATATTTGTCAAAAGATATCTGTCGCTTCTTTATTCGCAGACGATAAATCTTCACGGATAATTAGTAGCTTCTCAGCGCACACAAGGCTTTCATTATTTCATTAATAGCTGCAATGCGACAGTATTCCTTGCAAGATAGAAACAAAATACAGATTCGCGCGCGCGGCATGAAGATGTGCACGTTCCTCTGGAAGGGGGGCTCAGTGTCAGGGATCCACGAATTTTCCTCTGCCAGCACCTTGTCTATGCACGCCTCTGTGTACTTGTACGTACTTGTATGTATACCGGAGCGAATCTCGATGAACCGGCGAGGAAGAGAGAGAAAGAGAAAGAGAGAGAGACAGAGAGAAGTAAAACGGTGCCGGGGACAACAATCATAACAATCTAGTTAAACGTTATAAGGATATCTTGCGCTAAGAGGCGTGCCAAGCGTTGCATAAAATCAAATTGTACGCCGAGCCGAGAAGTTATTGTCGTTCCTCATCCCTCCTTTCCCCTTTAAGTCCCTCGCCGCCCCTGCCCAACTTGTGTCGTCGCCGAAAATTTACCCGAGAATCCTCCACCTCCATCTCCGAAGTTTCCCCTGCGCGCCCCTTCCGCATCCTTCTTTCGGGATTTTACCGACGCGACGGGCACATTCGCCCCCGTGAATCTCTCCACTCTCGACAAACGTAATTTTTTGCGTTCCGCATTTGTCAAGGATCTTGAATAAATTCCAAGGAAATGTGTTCGCGTGCTATCGCCGATTATTTCAATCATTCTATGCGATTAAGATGTAACAGCGATGAGAACAAACAATGAGTTATGCTTGTAGCACAAAATTCATAGTTATGGGAAAATTATCAAAAATTATAATGCTTGATATGTACGAAGAAACAAAGGCAAGATGAAAAAATTGCATTTAAGATGGAAAAATGGTTTGCAATCGTAAGCTGTTCCGCATAATTGCAGCAATACCGAAAATATTGTTCCACACTGCACACAAGATAACTACAAATGATTATTATGCTTACGGACTTTGTGGAACGTGGGTGGAATTAATCGTGCGTGGGAGAATTCGTAATAGGACTCTCGTTGCCGTCAACAATATCGGATAATTACGCCTTTGTCGAACGATCCTCGAAATAGAGTAATGGAGAATCGGCGAAATCGGCTTGAGGGGGTTAAATTGAAATTGAAATCACTCGAAATTACTTGCAGCCTCGTCGGCGATGGCGAGAGCCAGCGATATTCCATCCCGGAAATAGAATATTGTACTTTCGACACACTAATGATCCTTTACATTGCACGCTTGTCTTTTCTTCTAGAATGAATTAAATTTTTTTTTGTCAATAATTTAATATATGTCTTATATAAATATAGATATGTAATGAATAATTAATTTTTTTTCTCTTTTAGTTTAAAGTATATTTTAAATACTAATTATAATATAATTGATTGTGGCGCAGAGAATCATGTATCTGCTCTCTGTGCTAAAGATCTGGATTCAAATCCCATTGATCAGAAACATCTGATTTTATTCAATCGCTACCTCTCGGAAAGCAGTGACAAGCCACCGAGAGTATTTTGAAAATCCTTCTAAATTAGGCCGTTTGGAACCGGCATTTAAACGTACGATAAGTTCCGCATATCTGTAGTAAAATGTGCAAAGCACATACCACAGATATACGTTGAGGAATCACGCTCTGACAAGAGCTAAGGAATAGAGCGATAGATAATATGATGACATAATTATATCATATATAATAGAAGAAAAGATGGTAATATAGCACCTTTTTCATTTTATTAAATAACTTTATTAATAATTAATATTTTATTGAAATGGACAATTATACGAGTATTCGTCAAAGTGTTGTTTAACAGATTCTAGACTCAAAGTAATGAAATATTTATTACTTGGAATGTAATTTATAACATGACGCACTGCATAATCGGTGAAAGAAAAAAAGTGGTTGTAATACATGACTAGCTCAAAAATAGGCTTTAAAAATTGGTTTAGTTTAAAAACACAATATTTTATTACAAAATTATATATTTTTAATCTTCCATCGTTTAGAATTTTCCTGTGTTTAGAAACATTAGAGATATCACTCGAGATATCATTTTAGTCTTGTTTAACTTTAAACAACAAAAATAAAATGACATCTTTAATATTTCTAAACGTAGTCCTCTAAAATGACAATCGATTTATCGAACAAAAATTTCAATATAAAAATTTCGTTTAAAAAGCCATGTTAACAAAGTCCTCTGTTATTATTTAACTTTACATAACTCGAAATGTGTACAGCCAAATAAAAAGTTAAATAACAAAAGAAATACAAAAGTATATATATACATTCGTGTGATAGTATACTCAAGTTTAAAAACAATAAGAAAATATGTTTAATTAAGTGATAAATTGTACCTTGAAAAAATTTCAAAGTACTCAAAAGTAAACATGCCTTATAAAAATTATCAGCTGTTATGTATAGCACATTGGCACCTCTAAAGAACAGCGAGCTACTAAACGAATTCCACAAGCAATTGTTACCTAAGAATTTGTTACCTAATAACGATGATAATAAAGGTAGCCGTAATATTCCTTTCTCCTCCATATAATAACATTAATAACATAATAAAATATTATTATTAAAATAACATAAAATGTATAATACAATATACAGAGTTCCTTATTTTAATTTCCCCAGGCAGATATTTTGGAAACCATGCAAGATACAAAAAGATATTTCAGATAAAAGTTGTATCGGAGGACATAAAAAGATACCACTGATTTAACCTTAGGCGATATGGTCAAAGCCAAGTTAAGATCATATTTATTTTTTGAAATAAAACATACTACTTTTAATTCCAGAATCTAACAGTTATCAAAAGTTTTTTAAAACACTATAATAAAATTCATTTTTATTAAGTATCTTTTGAGTTATGAGATTTGAAGACATTACAGTATTTTAACATAAAATGCATAATATTAAAGCAACTATAAGTCTTTTTTACATCAATTGAGTGTATTTCTCATTATTCTATGCGTCTCATTATTCTATGCCTAAAAATATTAATGTAAGTTTATCAAAAACTGAATGTTTTACAAAATATTTTGATTAAAGTTTTTTTTCACAAATTAGAGGTTAGCTAAACTGTTAATGCATAAGTGCGCACTATACTATTGGGGAAACTAGGAGTATGAAGGAAAATTTAGATACTATTAAAAATCGTAATATTCATTACATTATACTATACTCTTAAAAAGGTTATGAAATTCAATGTATTTTTAAATTAAAAATTAAAGTTAAAGTACATAAAATTTAATGTAATCTATAACTGAAAAGCATGTACATGAAATTTAATGTACTTTTGTCAAATTTAATTATTTTTTATGTACTTGCTTGAAATTTACTACATTACATTACATCCATTGTTGCCAATTTTTAACAATATATTATTAAATAGGAGGAGGCATCTTACGCATATACGATTAAACAAGTTTTGCAAGACTTAACTCATTTTTTGTCTCAAAAATGTGAAGTGTCAATATTTTAATTACTTTATGTGTACAAATACAGATCTCAATTATTATATTAATTTTTCATCGCTTAATTCCATAATATAATAAAGTCATTGCAATAGAAAGGCTTAAGTGATATTTTCCCTTAACTCACTTTATATAAAATTCTATTTTTACATTTAGTGTTTGAAAACGTTAAATGTATCTTTTTATATGCAACATTTTAATTTTTCCTAAACTTTTACTTTTTAAAACTAATAAATTTTCCCTTTTAATTGCTTTCGAATTGGTCTTGTTTTATGATTTAAATATGAAATTTTCGAGGGATATAAGATATAAATACAAAATTATTAGAATAAATGCTTACTTTTTCGTGGAAGCAGAGCATTTCTCGCGCGCTTGGAATTGTTGGAATTCCCACCAGTTCGACGGCGAAAACGATGAAAAAAAAAGACGCGGGTTTTGCCATAAAAAATGCTAAAGCGACTGGGGAAAAGGGCGTTAACGACGACTTCGTTAAGGGATGCCCGTGGGGCAGAGTTAAAACGGTGAGGAATCAAAAGATCGATTAGAATCGGCCGTCGCCGCGGGATTTCTTGTGCAATTCGAAGGGAGAAGTCTTGCCCTCGCGACAGGGAACGCACGGTCAGGGTAGGAGGGCTGTATTTGTAAGAAATGCGAAGGGAAAGAAAGAAAAGGTGGCGCGAGAGCCACCCTCCGTTGTTCGACTTCTCGCTTTGCCGTTTTCGGAGGAAACGACGATGTCCATCCTCTTTCCTTTCTACGGAAATTCAATATTTTGGCTATCGAGTTTCCTACGGGAAGGTAGAAGTGCCGTTTTTCTCCTTCCTTCTTTCTACCCGCTCTTCTTTTCACTTTACTTACGCCAAAAGAGAGGGAATGACTTTAGAATTGTTCGGCATTGAATCGAAAGATGAGAAACTAACGTGATTCGTTCTCCTTGTGACTAAAACATGATTTTAAAGAATGGATGAAACAAATGGATCATAGATTTATTCCAAAATCTATGATCTACTAATTCAAAAGAAGCTGTCAAGATTGTTTTATTTATCGCAATTATATGTTTACATAGGTACTCTTCAATCGGCAGAGGTTTGTATTGATCAAATTATTATACAGTTTAATAGTTTATTAGTCGTGACTTCCAAATCAGTCCGCAATCCGTATTCCCACGCGAATCTCGGGACTAAATAGAAAGATCATCTCGCGATATCCGCGCAGAACCCTAGCGCAGTCAGATGACACGGGGAGAGAAGGAAGTGAGGAAAAGGAGAGACCCGGAGTCCCACGGCACAGACACGCAAGAAACGGGAGCTCGCCCGCTGCGGCGAACAGCGAGGTAGGCGTGGCGGGAAAACATGCCGTCACAATGTTCGGTTCAACTACACGACAATTATCGCCGGCGAGCTTTATAATTAAGAGGCCTTACCCGCGGCTCGGCATTTATCTAGCATCTCCGACGTGTGCGTCCCGCGGCGACGATCCGGTCGATGTGGAACGACTCGGCTCGGACAAACTAACTAGACAAGTCACAGCCACCAGCGCTTCCTTCCGCGTGTGGAAGCCACGCATGACAAGCCTGGTTACTGTAACCGGTACATTCGCGTTCTTTCTTCTTTTACAATGTAACTCCTTTCTTATTGACGACGACGGCGTGCTGCGACATTGTGATACTACTATTAGAATCGGAAGGGTACTTCGAAAATGAGGTCTCGGTGCATCGAATTCGTCGGATGATTATTTGGACGATAATTTAAAATTGGCAATATTTGGTAATATTTAATAGAGAATTCAAAGTACAATGTAAAAAACTTTTTTTCAAAATTGCATACTATAAAAGATGTAAAGTTACTAAATAGTTGTAAATTTACACAAATTTGTAAATTTGCAATATACAAGCGTAAAATTAATTTTGTAATTTGTAATTAAGAAGATTGTAGAAGTAAATTTACAACGTATATGGAAAGTTATAGAAATTATGTGGTAACAATACGTTTTGTAATTTTATTATATATTATAAATTCAAATATTGTCTCTCTGTCATACATGTTGTAAACAATAGAATGACTACTTGTAGCCTCACATATTAATACTAGATGGGCAGAGTTTTCACACATGTACAGTGAACGTTAATCGCATTATATTTCACAGAGATATATTGGAATATCGTTATATTACATAATGTTACACAAGTTTAGATAATTACATATATAGGAGAACTGGGTAAATAGTGTTTTGGACGATACTGAGACTGGTCTCAGTTTCGGTGGCGAGACCGAAACGAGATCGAGACGAGACTTAAGGTCCAAATTCGAAATCGAGACGATACTTTTTGTACCAAGAGTCACGACAATATCGAGACTCTCGAATTTTGTGATATATAAGATATAACTTCATTAAAAATGTTATTAGGTTCATAATATCTATGAATCCTAACCTGTTAATACAAATAATAATTATCCATTAATAATATTATTAATAATAATTGAATCTCAAGTACAAGAAATGTATCGGTCGTCGCTTTGTTGTTTTGTCAGCAACACAATTCTTGTGTTGCTGACAAAACAACAAAGCGACGACCGATAAATTTTCTATTTCAACAAAAGAATAATAATAATAGTAATATATAAGTGCGATCATAAAAATTCATAATATTTTGAAAAACAGTATGTGTGCGTAAATAAAGATAAAGATAAAGATAAAGATTTATTAAACTACATAAAGATTTATTTATTTATTTATAAAAAAAGATTTAAATTACTAATACACAAATTAATGAAATAGTGAATAACTTAAGTATAATCGCATAGAAGGAATTGAAAAAATACTTATTAGGATTATCGAAACCGAGAGTCTCGACTCAAGACCGAGATCGAGACGAGATCGTCATTGTCAAGACCAAACCGATACCAAGACAAAACCGAAAATTTTGAGACCAAAATTGAAACCGACGAGACGTGAGCTAGTCTCACCTCGTCTCGGCGAGATCAAATCACTAGTTTGCATAGTTTGCAGCGCAAACTCAGTTTGCAGCGCAAACTCAGTTTGCACAGTTTGCAGCGCAAACTCAGTTTACATAGTTTGCAGAGTTTGCAGCGCAAACTCGATTCGCGGAGTTTGCAGCGCAAATTGAGTTTGCAGAATTTGCAGCGCAAATTCGGTTTGCAGAGTTTGCAGCGCAAAATCAGTTTGCAGAGTTTGCAGCGCAAAATCAGTTTGCAGAGTTTGCAGCGCAAACTCAGTTTACAGAGTTTGTAGCGCAAACTCAAATTGCAATAGTAATATGATACTCATTCCCATTTTATTGAATAACTTTCTTTATACTCAACATTTTATATTAAAACTGGAACGATTCTATTCGTCAAAGTGTTGTTTAACAGATTTTAAAGTAGCTCAAAGTAATGAATTATTTATTACTTAAGACGCGATTTATAAAAATGTGAAGCATTGCATAATCGGTAGAAGAAAAAAGTGGTGGTAATATGGCAAACCTAAAAATAATGTTTTTTAAATCGATTTAGTTAAAAAAACACAGTATTTTGTTAAAAAAGTATATGTTATTAATTTCCATCATTCAAAATTTTCCTGCGTTTAAAGATTTTAGAGATATCATTAGAAATATCATTTTATGCTTGTTTAACATTAAAGAATAAATTTAAAATAACATCTCTGATGTTTTTAAACACTACCCTTTAAAATAACAATCAATTTATCGAAGAAATATTTTGATATGAAAATTTTGTTTAAAAAACCGTATTAACACAAAATCCTATGTTATCGTTTAACTTTGCCCAACTCGAAGTGTATACAGCCAAATAAAAAATTAAATAACAAAAAAACACTCAAGTGTACATACATTCGTGTGATAATACGCTCAAGTTTAGAATCAATGTATAATTAAATGCTAAAGTATACTTTGAAAAAGTTTAAAAGTACTCAAAAGTAAAAATATCTTGTAACGATTGTTAGCTTTTGTGTATTGGCATATTAGCGCCACTAAAAAATGGCGGTCTACTAATTGAATAATTCCATAAACAATTGTTAGAATTTGTCATTTTATAATATCGGAGTAATGTGGATAGCCATAATGTCTGCAGTAGCCATAATACCCTCTTTTCCTTTAATATTTAAATATTGTGTTGCGTAATTCTCCGTATAAAATAAGATATATTTACTCAATAAAAGCAAATCTACATATTTTTTTTGTGGAATTACATAATTTCTATAAAATTATATAATTTTTTTTATATTTATTAAACGTGTAATTTTACTTCTATTATATGTAGGAAAGAGGGGGGTAAAATGACCTTAAAGTTTGTCGATTTTTACTCATTTTTGTGATAACATAAAAATAACAATCTATTTTTTTTTTAGATTTACTAAAACCTTATTTATCACCAGTAAAAATTCGAAGTTGTTAAATAAACTAGAATTTTTTTTAATTTAAATTATTTTAGGACATGTCAATTTTGTCATCTTGCCCCATATGCGAATAATATCTTTTAATACCGAATAAAGTGAAAAACAGTTTAATAAAGTTAAAAATGTACTCTTATAAATAAAAAAGATTTATTTTAATATAATAATGTTATACTATTTTGATATTACAACATAGTTCAAGGAAAACGTTAATAAAACAAAAAATATTTATGTAATCTACAAAAATAAAATTATTAAAATTGTGATATACATTACGATACATATTGCAAATAAAATTACATTATATGTAGTCAGAATGCTGTTAAGACCGAAAAAACTAATGCACAAATGCATTACCTTGCCTATGCACAACTTTTGTCATCTTACCCCCAGTCATCGTATTTATTTGTTTATGAAATATAAAATATTGCAAAATATTGAAAAAAATGTCTTATTTTAAACTATTCAATATTTTTAAATAAAATAAAATTTAAATTAATTAATTAATGATTTATATAATAATAATATTTTGTTCAAAATAAAAATTTAATTGTCAAATTCGAAAGCAGTTAAAAGAGTATGCAACGGCAAATTTAAGTAGAACGATCGTAGAAAAATAGGGAAACTTGGAGAAACGCGCAGCAGGATTGCCAGTGGTCGTCTATTGAAATTTCACCGAACGATACAATGTAATTCGGGGTTCGGGGTCATCGTGCGACACGTTAACGTGCTCTAATGCGCTCGTAACGAACCCCTTAATCCAATTTCGCGCAAAGTAACGAAATTATGTGCTGGCTGACCGGAAGCCGCGGCGGCGAGCTTTCAGGCTTCTATCATTCGGCCCCTCTCGAGTGGCTGCTATTCAAACCACTCGAAAACCCAAGCGAACGTGTTTGGCCTGATCCCATTCTATTTCGCTGTGATCTCCTGTGAATATATGTCACTTTAACGCAGCACGTCGATTCATTAAAACGACCTTAAAAGTACAACAGCATAATTTGACAAAAAAGATTTATTAAAAAAGGAAAAAATTTTTCTGTAATCAGTTTATCGTGTAAAATATTAAAACAATTATAAAATGAAGAAATCTTGTTATTAACATATACCAGAGAAGTTTGCCAATATTAACATAGATCCCCTAGAGCAACAATTCTTTATTTCTTGGAAATTGAATAGCAGTTTGTTAATACTGATAAAAACGTGATCTGCTTAAATAATTAATAAAGTAAAAACCCATAGCTTGTATATTTATGGCGCTTTTTATATATAAAATCTGATAAAATAAATTTGTTATATAAATTTTATTCTGCTATACACATTTCGAATTATGCAAAGTAATTCGATAGCATAGCATTTTGTTAATACGGGCATAGAAGCGTGTTAGTGGGTACTATCAAGAATTTCATACCAAAATATTTTTTCAGTAAATCGATTGTCATTGTAGAGGACTGCGTTCAGAAACAATAGAAATATTATTCCTGTTATTTAATGTTAAACAAAGATAAAGCGATATCTTTAATATTTCTGAACTTAGAAAAATTCTAAAACATGAAAAATTAAAAAAATATATAGTTTTGTAACAAAATACTGTATCATTTTTAAACAAAATGAAATTAATTTAAATTCATTTTTGTGATAGCCCTATTACCACCCTTGATCTTCTTCGATTTATTATACAGTGTCATCAAATTTTTATAAATCAAGTCAACCTATAACACACGGAAACTTGCAGAAATATTGTTATAATATTACTGCAACGTTGCAACATTGTTGCAGCAACATTGCAATATTGTTGCTGTAGGCTCTTTACTGTATGAGAAGTAATAAATATTTCATAACTTTGAGTTTAAAATATATTAAATAACATGTTGATGAATATAATCTTTAAGTTTCAATGTAAAGTATTAATTATTAACAAAGTTATTCAATAAACTATAAATGAGTGCCCATAATATTATCTTCTCCTCCATATTAACTTGTACTTTGTGCAGTATGTTAAAGAGAAAAAAAAAGGAAACTGTGGCATTACTTCTTATTATTCGATTTTGAAACTCATTTTTTAAAGAGACTTACTTTTGCTTATTTTACAAAAAACTTAATTATTACAAAATTTAATACAATTACTAGAAAGTAAAATGTCCTTTATTATTTGACAAAAGGCACTTTACTTTCTATTTATGAAGTATTTTTCGAAAGTGGTATGCCGATGTTAGCTATCTTTCTCTATATCATATCATTGTCCACGAATTAAGTAAGTTATTCTTATTGGATTTTACTAATTTTTCACAATTGGGATTGTGTGCTCTGTCATATATACACATTTTTATATCAATTACAACTGTTTTACAATTTTATTTGTTTATTCAATCAGAGAAATAGTGATTTTTTTTACTTGCTAGATGAACGAATAGATTGATACGAGTCCGATGACAAATTCATGTAACTTGCGGAACACATTCTTAACTGCGAGCGTGGAGATCTATTTAGCAGTCATGGGGTTCGACCATATGTGGTCCTGCGCGGCACCAAGGAGGATTATCATCGGGGAGATCCGTTATCTCGGTGGCACGCGTTTCCGCGTGGAATCTCTCGCTTCTTCTCGTTCAATCCTCTTCCCCGCTCTCTCTTTCGCCCGTCTCCCCTATCTCGTGCCCGTCCTGCTTTATGGTCGGTACGTGATAATAGAGATGTCATCCTGTCGGTGCTTTGACAACCCTATAACACGGGCGTTCGCGTAGCCTGTCTGTAACACAGCACTGTGCTCCCCAGAGATCTTGGAAACTGTCGTTGTGCCCACCGCAGTTTTACAACCACGCTATTTTCGACGACTTTTCTCGTTTTGTCACGTCGCACGGTCGAAAGTATTGTTATTAGGTATGAAAGATAGCCGTGTACGATCGCGTATCCGTGCGCTTTTAAATTTGCAACTCATTCGGCCTTATTTCACATTTTTCTGTATTGCATTAACATTAAATGTTCTGATGAATGAATTTTAAACTACAAACTGTGCGAAATTTGTTAATACTAAACTAGAAATAAAATTTTTTTTGCTTTTATAACAAAAACGTTTATAAGAAACAAAAAATAAAAGTCATTTAAAGAAAATAGCAAATAAGTTTCATTATAGCGCGAGGATCGTTGCATAAGATATGATTCTCAGGCAGGATCATTTGTGAGAGCTAACGCGATGATCGGGATGATCGACACGCGTGCGGCCAAGTATTTAAGATCGCCGGATAACGGAGTCACGTGTGGGTAGGATTCATCAGGACGTTTATTGAGAGCACCCTCTCCGTCTCGCCCTTCATCGCGTCGACAGCGGCGCGATGTATTGCTTTTTAAAGGACTTTAAAAGCTGCCTTATCGGATTGTCGCCACCGAATAAATCGCATCGCGCGTCGTATACATATGCGTATCCGTCGTTTTGGGTACGGTCACTTTTCCTCTTCGCTGTACCTTTTGATCTACACGTGAATAGTTCGCGCCGAGTTGCCGTTTGATCACTGTGCCATATATTTCACTCCTGTGCATCAATATATCGAACCAGTCGTGTGCGTATAGAAAACCCTGACATTTATTTAATATCGGACCGTGATTAAATGATTTCGATAACACAATTAAACAAAAATATAACACCACAACAAATTAAACTAGCAATTTTCTGTAGACGTTTTTGAACGATACAAATTCGGTTTTTAAATCGCTTCATCATATTACAATTTTGAGAAATTTGCAATTGTAGTTGTAAAAAGGCCCTATTTTTACGTATTTTGTCCTATTATCACGGTTGGGTATAAGTTATTAATTTTTTTTAACTAAATTAAGTTAAAATTAATAGCTACTAAAATTAATTTAGTTACATTGAAAGTTATAACAGCAAAAAATTAACTGGTTAAAAGTTACGTTAAGACTAAATTAACTTAAATTTAAAGTTAATTTAAAAAAACATTATTCAGATTAATTTAAAAATTTTTAAGTTTTTAAAGTTAGATTATTTAAAACAACTATAACGTGAATCATCAAATAAATTTAATATTTTATTTGTAAATCAACTTTATATAAAGTAATAAAGAAATATTGTTTTGTAGATGTATTTTTGTCTTTTAAAATTTCTTTGTTTTACATAGGCAAACTTTTTTTTTAATTAGAGAAAAAATTAATGAATTAAACTTTGTGTGTTGCACAAATAACTAATTAAAGTTAAAAATTAAATCATTTAAAATAAACTATATTAAGTTAAAAACTTATAACTAATAGTTACAAATTTTTTAACTTTATAACTTAACTTTTTAACTAGTTACTACCTACCCTGCATATTATAATTACAAAATGTGACGTGCATAAGAAATTTTATTGTAATCAAAATTAAGTATGTTGTTAGGACTTTTATTTCTGTGAAAAGAAATTTTTGTCAGCTAAGATTAATGATGTATTCATGTAATGATGTATTTAATATAAAATTTATATTGCGGAAAATCTGTGCACTAAATCATCTTTGATTTACCAAATAGCATTCAATTTTCAATTTAAAGGTTTTTTTAGGTTGTCAAATATGAATTTAATGCCAAAATTAACAAATTTGAAATGGATTCAATATGACAAATGTCAAAAGTAAAGAAATATCAAAATGTTTACAAAGAATTTATGTATAGAAGTTTTTCATAATATTAAATACGAATCTAATGCAAAAAGTTGACAAGCTTAAAATGGTAGAATTAGCAAAGTCGATGATAATTAACCCTTACTAGCCAACGTGGGGTCACTCGCGTTCGAACAAAATTTCTCACATTGCGTACGCCACGCGCCGGTACAGTGCTACACGCGTCTATACCCTACCTAAGAAAACTTTGTTGGTAGGGGAATCCATATTTCATCGCTGCAGTAGCGCTTTTTATCTGCTGTTATTTCAATAGTTACGTCGGTGTGAAAAATTCACAGTGCACTATTTGCACGACTGACCCCAGCTTGGCTGGTAAAGGTGCTAAAATTGGAAGAAAATAATTTTTTATTTTTTATAATATTTTATTTTATCAATATATTTGCACAATATTTATAGCTTTTAACTTTTGTTAATAAAAGTATTTAAATTTTATGTTATTATAGAAATATTGCATTATATGTATCATATATACCTATAGTTTTAAAAAATATATAAATATAAAGATGTAATTTTTACTTTTCACTAAATTTGTATTAAAATTCATTAAACTCACAGAACTGAAACTACATTTATTGAAAATCCCATATTATCCGCTAATTTTATATCATAAAAATAAGCATTTCTTACGTTGTAAAATTAACATTAAATTATGGATTCAAGCCAATGGAACATTCTTTTTATAAAAATATGATCCTTTAGCTTTAATTCCTTTTTTAAATCAGTTTTCTATGATGATTTTTAAAAAAGTTATGATTTTTCAAAGATTTCTCTGCATTTATCGTAACTTTGTTCACATACCTATTTATCAAAATTATATAGCTTCATCAATTGTTATTGCTATTTTACTTTTTAATCGTATACTAGAAAGTTGAAACTAGGTAAAATTACCATTAAAAACCATGTCATTACGGTGTATTCTTTAATAGAAGCGTAAAACGCAAATGACCCCATGTTGGCTAGTAAAGAATAAAAAATTACGTTCATTAGTAAGGGTTAAATCATGTTTGAATTTTAACAAAAATCGTATTGGTATTTACGTCACGCAAGAATTTATGCCATAGAAAAAAAACACAAAGAATAAAGATAGTTTGATAGCAATTATTCTGTTAAAACTGTAGTCCCCTGTAAAGATTTTTCACATACGAGGTGTGATCAAAAAGTAAGGTGACTTTTCATTTTTATAAAAAAAAATTCATTTATTCATCCAAAATTATGTTATCCCCTTTAAAATAATCCCCCTCTGATACAATGCATTTGTGCCAGCGCTTTTTCCAGTCGTCAAAACATTTATGAAATGCACTTTTGGGTATTGCCTTGAGCTCCTCCAGCGATGCAGCCTTAATCTCTTCAATCGTCACAAATCTTCGTCCTTTCATAGACCTTTTCAATTTTGGGAAGAGGAAAATGTTTCGTCACCAGTTATAACCCTTTTGAGCAGATCAGGATCATCATTGACGTCGTTCAACATATCTTGGGCGATGTTCATGCGACGCTGCTTCTGATCAAAATTAAGCAGTTTTGGAACAAATTTCGCTGACACACGTGTCATACCCAAAACATCCGTTAAAATTGATTGGCATGAGCCAAACGATATGTTAAGATCATCAGCTATTTCTCTAATCGTGATTCGACGATTTTTCAACACAATTTTTTTCCCTTCCTGAACATTTTCGGTTTTTGACGTGCTGGGGCGTCCAGAGCGAGGTTTATCGTTAACATTTTCTCGGCCCTCTTGGAATAACTTATACCATTTATAAACATTTTTTTTTGCTCAAAGTTGACTCACCGTACGCCACTGTCAACATTTCAAGAGTTTTTGAACACTTAATACCATTTTTTACACAAAAATTAATACAAACTCTCTGCTTCATTATTTTCAACAGCAAAAAATCGCCGAGCACGCAAACACGAGTCTAACCTTTATGCCTCTCACATAAAAACAACACATGCTATATAGTCAAAACTGTGAACATATGATTGTGACGAGTGTACCAACACAAAAAAAAAATTTTGAAATTAGAGTGTACAGAGCGCGCGAAATTCAAAAATTCGAAAGTGATCTTACTTTTTGATCACACCTCGTATATAGAGGAAGGAAGGGAATAATAAAATATCTTATTTTATTTAATATTTTGTTTTTTTTTAAGTAACTTAGTAAATATTATCGTGCACAATTAATGTCACAATTTCTATTAACAGCAGTTTGCCATAGAGTTTTATCAATTAATGATCCTCTGTAGATCTTACATACTAAGAGAAAAGAATTTTGTTTAACAAATACCAGTACCTGTAACAAATATTTGTAGATATAGAGACAAATGTAATTTGTTGTCTATATCCACAAATATTTGTTACAGGTACTAATATTTGTTGAATTAACAAAATTTCTTCTTTCTGCGTAATAATAAGTGCCACAAAACAAAATTTTATAATTATTCTATAAATTAACTTTATTTTTAAAAAAATGATTTTTAAAAATAACTTCTTTGGTTTAAAAAATAATTTTTGAAAAAGTGATTTCTTCGTTACTAGTAAACATTATGTGATGTCCATTATAAGATTATTGTAAAGTCGCAAGAGCGCTTTTAAGTCTTGTGTTCATGATACTAGAATTAGGTCTAAGATTTCAGACAAAAAGAGGATTGACGAATCACATTAGGTAGCCAAATAGTTCAAATACGATTAGTTAATTCTCTCTCTCTCTCTCTCTCTCTCTCTCTCTCTCTCTCTCTCTCTCTCTCTCTCTCTGTTCAAAATCTTAGACCAACTTTTAGTATAACAAAAACAATTAAATCTTTACGTTTGTAACGTAAATGGCTCACGATCCCTCTTAGTACATGATATAATTTTATATGCCAAATTCATCCACATATTACGGCACATATTAAATTCCATTACATTATTTGAAAGCCACATTCAAGGCTTTCAAGCTACATTAAAGTTAAAAAATTAATATGTAACATACTTCTCAAAATTACATAAAGAATATACAACTATAAAAATTATTGCAGCTAACTCTATTGAAAAACAGTAAATAACTAATATCATTATTGCTGCAAAACTGAAATTTAGCTTTTATAAATATATATGCAGCGAACACTAATAACCAGTAACTTTCCTACAATGTCTAAAAAAACTGTAACAAAGTGATTTTAAATTGTGATGAACAATTGTTCTTAGAATTCATCACGAATTATGGTATCTCTCCACCTCACACGTATTTCATGATCTTCACGCTGTCTTTCTTTTCTTCCATATTTAACCATGAACATCTTATTAATCATACCCAATACCAAAAATTTCTTTTGGAAACTGAAAGATCTTAACAACGTACTTAATTTTAATTACAATAAAATTCCAACTTATCGCATATCGTAATTATATGTAAAAATAACCCTTCTTTTTCCTTAAATATACAAATTTTTTTCAAAATTTTGACGTGAGGAAATAATTTAGATTCATATTCAATTCAGATTTATATTCATTTGAAAGTTGTTTAATAACTTGCTTTATTCTGGTATTTAAAAAAAAATAATTTTTTGTTAAACTGTGTAATCGTTTGCCTAAAATAACTTTATTTCAAGAACATTATCTCAAAAACACGCAATTATAGTTAGAGATCTATTGTAAAAGAGAACAAATATAAATTTAACCTATCTCAATTACAGATTTTTTTTTAAAGAAAGAAAAAAAGAAGACAATTAATCATAAATATCTTTCAAGTAAATAAATTAAATTACATAAATTAAAAAATTAATATATGTATGATTTATCTTGTGAGAAAAATATGCAAATTTTAGGAATTATTTATACGCGATTTTGTGGAAAAGAAATTGTAAATTTTACTTTTGATTGTCGTGCGTACTTAACATATTCATTGTTCCATCTGATTTTGACATGTATTCGTCACAGTATTGTTAAATATTTTGTTCCTGAATTTTTTTCAAAATAAAAGAAAGAATTTTTGCTCAATTATTGTTTGCTTGATTACTCGTAACTCTTTGATTTTTTTGTACTTGCCAGAATTGTTAATCTGTGATGTTGTGAATTTGACAATTGATGATCTTAAGTATAGCCATGTCTACCATATTCGTATCTAACATCTTTTTGGTGAGGAAGTCTTCTATCTCGAGATCAGTAGCAATATATCTTCCATATTACAGTCACGGCCAACATATACTAAAAATAGTTTGAAGTATAAGCCAAAATGTTTAATATATTTTTATATAATTATTTAATATTGTCTTGGAATTATTTTTTTGCACACCGTTTACCGCTGACTTGTATTCACCGCTTAATATTTAGTTTTTTATTAAAATTGCAAAGTTGTGACTGACTAACTAATTTTCTAACTAATTAAAGATGAGCTTTATTCCATTATAGTTAAAGATTAATCATGATATTTCTGTGTAATTTTATATACATTTTCAAGTTTATTAAACAGCGCTCGCTGAATAAATCTTTGATCTTGCAAAATACTTTTAAGTTGAACGAGAATAGTAATATCACTTATCACGACATTAAATCAACGTCAATTTAATAATAATAATACTAATAAGTATCAATTACCTTTCCCATCCCCTTCATCCTCCAAATACTATAAAAAATTTGTTTCCAAAAAGTAATGTAATCGTATAGTATTGTATTTTACGGTTGTAATTACAAGGCAAAACGTTCTCTCCTATTACCATATTTTTCCGGGTTCACCGAGCGATTCCGAAAATTTGATAAGGTTCGGTCCAACATGTTCGCGTCTCGCGCGCACACATGTATATATACACATACATATATGTATAAATACGTACGTACGCCGGACGATATTACAAAATTATCGCGACGTCAATGTTATCGGCGCCGTCCGTGCAGAGTGGAGCACATAGATACACGGAGCGATACGCTCCGCATGGCATAATGGAGCCGATCGGACGGCGGGACCCCCGCGTGAAATGCGAGTTCCCCATAGAATAGATCCTGACCCTCTCCTCTCCTCTTGCCCCCCCTGGGGGGCCGCCGGTGCCCGAGATAATGCGATAACGAGCTTTACTACATGACTATCGCCACTGCGCGTATTTGTTGCCGCGATCGATTCGCGCCAGTATCCGCCGAAAATAAATCGCCCCAACCCGGCAAAATTTATTAAACGCCTCTACGCAGCCGCCTTCCTGCACATTAACCCCTTAACGTCACATTTTTTCCACGATCAATAGATAGATAAAAGATTTATTTACACTTTTCGTACTCTTTGCAGAAAGTCACATTATTCCTCGAGATCGAAGAATAATGTGACTTTCTGCAAAGTTTTGATTATTTCATGTTTAATTTATATATGTTATATACAGGGTAAAGTCGCCTATTATGAGATACCTTTTTTTAAAAGCTTATAATTTATTTAATTTATACCATTAACTTCTATTTTTATACCCAAATTATAGTAAACATATTTTAAGTTTTATCGCCAAACGTTAGCAACCGATAATAAGTAGTTATATTTTGTTGTGCAGCAAATTTTTTATCAAAATTGCCGATTTTGCTAATTCAAAAAAGAGTTCCTAATATGAAACACAAAGATACGTTTTTTATATGAGATGGATCTTATCAATTTGGACCTTATTAGGTACAAATTAGGTTCCAGACTCAAAATCTAGTTGACCAATTGGTCTCAAGTCCAATCAAAATGGCTCTCAAAAACTCTCTCTACTCAAAAACTTTTGTACGTAACATTTTTCTTCAAAATCTATTCTCTTTGAGATATTTTTAAGTCTTAATGCTGAGGCTGAAAGCCACAACTTTCAAACCTCGTAATTTGAAAATCCTCAATGAAAAACTTTATTATAGCATTTTGTAAAGCTCTCGAAGTCAGAATATGCAATAATAAATGAGGATTTTGAGTGACTCATATTATGAGTTCCACGCTTTGCGGTTTCAAAATCATCAAATCTAATATTTATAATTAAACAAATTATCACATCCCGTATTTTTCTATTAATATGACTTTACTCTATCACTGCATGCAGAATTTATTATCAAATATTTGTTTATTTTATAATAAACAACGTTTAAAAATTCATTTTAATAAAATTGAAAACATCCAATTCCAAAATTTTTTTCAACGACTGCACGCATGATCTAATAATGAACTAAACAGATTTCACCCCAAGAGTAATAAGTTTATGATGGTACCAACCACATGCGTTTATTAATGTAGCAGAAGCTTTTCTACTTCATATTAAGAGCCTATCCCATAATAAACGAGTTTATCCTACTTTTTGTTAGAATCAAAAGCATATATTAGATATCTCGCATTTTAAAATACTTTAAAATAATTTATGTACTTTGGAGATGGTACTGTTTCGCTCTTCTGCGCTTTAATTTATCTGCTTTTAAATTTTATTTATTTGCAATGAATTAGATTTAAATTGACAAAATACGCGTTGAGCATCTCCCGAAATAACGAGAACCGTCAAAAACCTGAATGAGACATGTAAAGTGTTCACCCCCGGCGCGGCGAAGGGCGTATATTGCTTGGCGCTACCTTACGAGAAATCGCGGTGCCCCGCGTTTTGTAATGACCTCATTGTCGTGCCGGTGCGTCGACGACGCCCCCCGTCATTGTCGCTTCCTGAGAACGTTTGACTTTGCCGGTGATTGCAGGGTGAATTTCTCGGGAGTTTGCTGCATTGTCGCGCGAGAATATGGAGGGAGGCGTTTTGCGGCCACGCGGGAGGGGTGCCTCGGTTATAGTGCCTTCTCGTCTTTCTCCCCTTCCCCGTCTCTGTTTCTCTTTCCTCACGAGAGCCCCCGGTAGGACCCATGTAGTTTAGACTCGAACAACCTTCCCTGAGAAGATTTCAAATTACAGGCTCCAGAAACGGCGCCCCCGTCGTGGACCGCGCAACCCCCTGTCGCGTCATCGCGGAAACACGCGCGAGACACCCCGCCTCGAAGGTGCACTGCACCGCTTCCCTTTCTTCTGTTTTCTTTTTTTTTTTATTTTACTTTGAGATTTCTCTTGCAATATCTTTCACTTGTTTCCACTTGTTTAAAGGTGCCACTATCATTAGAAACATCAAGCATTAAAGCATACACAGTAATATGTTTAATAATTCTACTAAGATCATATTCCAATATTTATTACTAAAAATTTATAACGTTACGTACATGAAATATTGAAAAATGTTTTTTTTTATAAATTTTTAGTATTATATGTTGGAAAATTTGTATATATCAAAAATTTAACTTTTTTTATAAGATGTTAACATCATGAAGCAGAAATTTGCAAGTTAAAATTCTTGCACATCAACTCGACACTCGACACTTATCGTGCAATAGCACCTTAAAGAATATGGCTCATCGGAACTCATGAAAATGTTGTACAAAAGTTGAACCTATGTTACGAATATTTTTAATTACACAAATGTTACAGTAGTAAAGGTGGCTCTAAACAAAATTCTAAAGGTTATTGCACGTAAAATAGTTTTAGTTGTAAAGCTATTGGAACATTTACAACAATAATTGTCTATTTTTAAATAATAGCGAACACGGCATTCTGATCTCTTAGCATTTTCTCTCTCAGCAATAAATTTTGCAGTTTAAATATGGCTGGTTATGTGACAGCTGGTGACAGATTAAACATAATCACGAGACCGTAATCGTAATTCCAAGATTTCTGCCAAAAATTTCCACGCGTTCCGTTTTATTCATGATGTGCATAATGCATAATATATCCTTGTTTAATATTAGTTGAACAATAAGAATAAATGTTATATCGCACGCGTTATGCGTGAAATGGAACACTCAAATCGAAAGATTACAGTTAACGCCTGTTCAATCAATATAAAGAAACCTGCATATAATCTAACAATATTTAAGTAAACTTTAAAACGAAATTTATCGCTGAAAAAGAAGATGCAAAGAAACTAAAATATCATATATACATTATTTATTTAAAACAGATTACGTTAGATTTTATACGTTTAACAATATCACTTTAAATTTTATAACTACAGAGCCAATTACTAAAACCTTTCTATGTATAAAAGCTTTACTTTTCATAATGATTGCACTTTCACTGCACGATGTCCCATGATCTGAATGCGCGAATTTCGATCAGTTTGATTTGCCAACTTTGAACTCTTCTTATGCAAAATTGTAGCATCGACATTTTAATATTAAAATTTTCTCAAAATGATCTCGGAAATCTTACGTTGTTACGATCTTCATAAAATACCCTATATAACTAAAGTTTAAGCAAAACAAAAATAGTAAATTACTATTTCGTTACCTTGGAAAAAATAGGATGAGTGACTCACAATCAGTGAAGCTAGTGCGCGAACATGCCATCTATAAAGAGATTTGATAGTTTAACGAAGAAATTATCTTTTTAATATTTGAAGTCAAAGTCTTTTCAATGAATAAGTTGTTAGAGCAATTAATTCTTTGTTACAATGAAAATTAATATTGTAACATTAAATTTTCTTTATTGCAGCAGCATTGCATCATCTTAGCTACTATGTTTTGTTAAAAATTTTAATTCATGTATTTTTTGTAGAAAATTATCTTATTGTGTTAACAAATTTGCTATACTGTTTTAACAAATATGATTAGTTACAATTGCTAATTTTATTCAACTGATGATTTGACTACTTTGCACTCCGCAGTCATCGTGGGTCTTTCAAAGCACAAGCGATTTTTTTATTTGAATTATTTGACCTTAAGCTTGGACACATACGAAAACAGTAAAAGGACAAGTTTCAAACATATATAAAAACAATAAAAGAAGTAGTTTTGGATCAAATAATTGTAAAATCTTATTCCTAAATATTGAAAGAATATATCAGAATTTATTCAAATTTTTATGAACTCAAAATCTTTCAACATAACATTTTTTCAGTAATTTACGATGTCTAACCAAGCAATGAAATTCTGCTTTCACTGGAGTCTGCAGAAAGTTAACATAGAAAACTGGCTGTTCGCATATTATGGATTTGCTAAATCAATGAAGTCCTTAATTGTTTCAATAATTTTTTTCTATTCATGAATAAAAGAGTAACTATACTTCTTTCATCAATAAATTACAGCTATAATCAATTTTCGAAATATCTTTTGAAGCTAGATAAATTCTACGCGAGAGCATCTGTCCTTAAATTTCTTTAGTCTTCTCTCCACTACTGTAGTTGACATCTCGTAAGACAGTAAGGACCGATAGTAAAAACTGTAAATGTATTAACCTCGGAGGGTGAAAATTACGTACGAAAATATGTACGAGACAGCGTTGATGGGCAGCCGAGTGAAAATCGCGAACGGGGGAACAGACACGCGCGACGGCCCTTTGACGATCTCGCGCGCAGGGATGATACTTTGAACTCGCCGACAACTCTTTCGAGACCTTCGTTACGGCTCGCTACGCGAGTATCTCTACGTACGTACATGTACGCCCAGGAAGAAAAGAGTCCCATCCGTCTATTCTTACCGTCGACCCCTCGTCTCAGAATATTAAACAGAACGCACTTTTGCCTGTCGTTCATTACCGCAACTCTGCAAACCAGCGCGTCCTCTCAAAGCAAAACACATGAGGCAAAATGTTGAATCGCGCGTTGAATTGAAATAGATATTGTCTTAACGCGCATTAACGTCAACTTTCCCATGAGATTCACTTTAAAGTATCGAGCGCATAGCTATCGATGATTAATTCGATCTTAATAGAAGAGTATGTGATAATTTTACTCCAATAAAGATATAGTGTTGGAGTCTTATCCATACTTAGAATTAAGGCAGAAACGAAATTTTAGGGAATGGCAAAAAGGAGGGTTGGGATCGTTACCTTAAAAAGATAATATATTACTGTTACTCTTTGTAAAAGTGACTTATTATCGTTAATCGTTACGGATTTTAAAAAGTAACACGTTATTGTTATTGTTATTTGAAACGAAAAAGTAACGATTCGCTTCTTTTGGATCATTAATGTTAAATAATATATATTAAAACTCTACTCTTTATAGATAGAATATTAATTTTATTTTAAACTTAGTTAATAATTATTCTAATTCTTTTTATTTCTTTGTATACTTATTTTTTGAAAAATTTAGATTAAACATTTTTGTAAACATTAACATCATTATTAAAAATGTATTCCCATAATCACTGTTTTACATAAAATCTATAATATATATACAGGGTGTTCATTAATGGTTGTCCACCACATTTTACCAAAGGAGCACGCATTTGTTATTTCTAATATGTTAAAAATACATATCCTTCGGTAAATCATGCTCCTATGGTAAAAAGTGGGTACAACCATTAATGAACACTCTGTGTGTGTGTGTGTGTGTGTGTGTGTGTGTGTGTGTGTGCGTGTGCGTGTGCGTGTGCGTGTGCGTGTGCGTGTGCGTGTGCGTGTGCGTGTGCGTGTGCGTGTGCGTGTGCGTGTGCGTGTGCGTGTGCGTGTGCGTGTGCGTGTGCGTGTGCGTGTGCGTGTGCGTGTGCGTGCGTGCGTGCGTGCGTGCGTGCGTGCGTGCGTGTGTGTGTGTGTGTGTGTGTGTGTGTGTGTGTGTGTGTAATATAAATTATTCAATACTGTTGGGGTTATGCAGTTCAAAATACTGTATCGGAATATTTCTATCCAATCAAGCGATCTATTTAATAGGTATAAGGATAATAGAAAACTAAATTAAAAAAGAAATGTAACGATTAAATTCGTGACCATTACAGACAAAAGGAAGTAATGATCGTTACCGAAAAAATTAACAAAAACTGTAACAACGTTACAAGTAACATGTTACTTCTTAACTGAAGAAAAGAATGTCAACATCTAGAAAATACTTTACTGTTTTTATGAATAAGAGATTAATTTACCATTTATCTAATATTATGTATTGAATTATTTATTCAATGCAAATTTTATCTTTGTTAGAATAAAATCATATAATGCTTGAATAATCATCAATAGAACGTTGACTAGTATTCTTTTAGCAAAATATCTTTTATTTGATTGTACAAGTGATATTTAGAGAAAGAAATTTCCTTCTCACACTATTTTACAAAATTATTCTGTTCTTAAAAACTTAAACATTTTTGCCAATCATCGTAATTTAAATATCTGCCTGATTTAAATATCTTTAAATTATTGTAAGACGTTTTGAAAAGCAAAAAGGAAAAACAGGTTTTCTCCTTCACAATCTCTTTAAAAAAATCTCTTCTACTAAAAGAACATATGTATAACATTGCAATTTAAGTATTGTATAGCCTTATTGTAAGCAAGAATAAAATCTATTAAAATTTTAAAAACAAATGATGAGCTAAATTTCTTATTGATAAAACAAATAAGTGGTATAATTCTCAGGTACGTGTTTGTATTATTTTAACTATTTCTTGTATATAAAAGAGTTTTCGAAACATATCCTACGTTATGATAATTCCATTAAATTCAAAGCGCACGATCATAATATTACTCGCGCCCTAACACGTATTCTAGCATCGCGACGCGCGATCGAGGACTCCAACTTTAACGCGAAACCGAGCGTTTTCCACAACGCGATTACGCGGGAGCGTTAATCCGTATTGTTTTTTTTCCAGCAGATCGTGCGCGAACGCGGGCGACCGGACTGGTGTGTAGAACAGTCCAAAAGAGAGATAGAGAAAACAAGAGTGAAAGAAACGGAACAACGGATAGATTTATTCTGTTGCGAGATGAAAAGAGAGACGGAGGGAGATAGAGAAAAACGGTGAGAGAGGATCGCATCGCATTCGAGCTCGCGCGTGTGCGTCGGGCGTTTTTAATGCGTGTTACCCGGCGGAACCGCAATCCGCTTTTGCGGCGGATGCCGATGCTGTCCGCAGCCCGCCGGTTGGCGGTTTCCGGTAACGCGCTTTAGCGCAAACCAGCAGGCACGCCTGATTTCGAAATTGCAAAACATTTTCACACTCTTGTGGTTCCAACGCGGCTCGACGGCCTCCCTCCCCCTCCCTTCCCTCTGTCCTGCTGTTGCGCGCACGGTGCCACCTTCCGCTCCCTTTACGTTTTCCGGTTTTTTTTTTTTTGTTTTTTTCGTTGCTCTACACACGCATGCACATCGCCGCTTAAAATCATGCGTACTCCTAAAATGCGCTTCGCGCGTCCGAAAAACGCGCGTCATCGGCGCGTTTTCGCGCGGCGATGACGCGCGTTCACCGAACGCTGTTAAAAAATGTTTGAATCCCTGTAACGAAAACGAAAACGCGACTAACGTTCCACCTGCGATGTTTAGTTCAGGAATTTGTATTATAGAACATATTGTAAGTTTTTAAAAAAATTTCATTTTTTGTGTGAAAAACAAGATTTAGTAATATTAAAAAAGTATTATTGATAATTCTAACTTTTCTGTCATTGCTAAAAGTTGGCTGTTAAAGGTGATTGTAGAAAATGTATTTGTTGCGACATAAATTTATTAGCTGAAATTAAAAGCACATTTTAACACAGTTGAGAGAAGTGTTTAATTTTAAGTTCAGAAAAGAGAAGTGTTGAATAATTTTAAAATATTTTGATATTTTATTTCTATTTTAATTTTTTTAAATACTAAAAATTTTAAATGTTTTGTTTTAAACTTAAGAAAATTCCATTTAATGAAAGGATTCTCCAAAGTCGAGTCCCTGAAATTGGGCTGCAAATTAAAAGTAAATAAAACGTATTTTGACATATGTAGTATAATTTCGTTTATTTTTACTTTAGAATATACTATATGTGATCATTACATCTCAAAATATTATCAAAAATATAAACATTTCAAACAAAACAAAGAAAAATACAAGGATTATGTAAGTCAGCGTAGAAATTGATACACAATGATTTACGAGGGGCGGGGGGGGGGTAATTACTACGTTATTTACGTCGCGCAGAGATTTACGCGGCAGAAATAGAAAGAGTGGGAACAATTAGCCCACAACCATTCCGTTATGCGCTCTTACATTATAACAATTTAATGAACAAGAAAGGGCATACCAGTCGAAAGCAGTTCTTAGTGCTCAACATTTTTCTATGCAAATTTACAAACATTTACGAAAGATTTTTCAAACTACGCGCCGAATTATTTTTCCGAACTTAAAACAGATTTTGTAAGAACCTCGAATGAAATATCGAACAAAATATAAAATTGTTAATCATTCAATTTAATTATTTTTTAATGCTTGTACGCATCTCTGCTATTCCCTCTAATCCTAAAATCTGTGAAGAAATTATTATGAAAAATATTATCTCGACCAGGGCTTGAACCTGGATTCCCAATTATGGCATTGGTTATTGCGATAAATATTACCAAGTGCTTCGATGGTAGAACTGGCTGAGACATCCTTGAAAGGGAAAGGTGTCTTAGCCAGTTCGACCACCGAAGCACTTGGTAATATTTATTGCAATAATCGATTATGTGACATGAGCATCCTTTTCAACTGACGCATATATATAATACAAATAATCCTAATATGACTGGAAAGTATAACAATAATCTAATTATCGAGAAACAGCATAGTGGTCAAAAGCAGCGTACAAAAGCACAAAAAAATAATTAAATCGATTACAAATTTAATTTCGTGATGCTACATTCAAGATTTTTTTAAAAAATCTGTGTTTTAAGTCCGGAAAAGTAATTTGACGCGCAGGTTGGAGAATCTTGTGAATGTTTGTAAATTCACATAGAAAAATGTTAAATTACGTAGAAAAATGAACACTAAGAACTAACGAAAAATCGATTCAACCGACGAGAGTTTTATTAATATTAGCAATAAAAATCTGAAATCATTACACAATATTAACATAAAAGCAATACGAATAATGACCAAAGTATGCCATTTCTCTTTAATTAAATTGTTGTTACACTTCCCGGTCATACTAGGATTTTTTGTATTACTTTTATGTTATGGTAGTATTGTATACTATGATTTCAGATTTTTATTGTTAATATTAACGGAACTCTCATCAGTTGAATCGATTTTACAGTGTAATGAGCAGCGTAATCATATGTATTACAACCTGCTTAAAATGATTACTGTAGAGAGTGTAAAAAGCTTAAAAGGGATAGTACAGGATGGAATATAACAAGATATAAATGCTTAGCTCTATTAAGCTTGATGTGTTAAAATGGGTTACGTAGTAAGAGTAAAATATTGTGAAAGAGAAACCGAGGCGTCACATTAGATGGTGAGAAGGTCAAAAATTTTTTATGTTTCTTCGTTTTAACATCCTCAAGTCAGTTACTTGATTCTTTAATTGCCTTTTTGTCTCTTTATCTTTTCTTCTTTCCTCTTTTTTTACGTTTCTAAACTTGTATGCATTATTTACCAAATCGTTCACGACTCTATTACGTGAGAAAAGTCGAATGCGTTTAATGACGACGCGAGCGTCATGTCACTCGTGTCTTAACGACTCATTTTTAAACATATTAAAGAATTTGATGGCGAGATCGTTGAAGCTAAAGCTTTTTCGATAATTATTCCGGCGCTCATCGATGCCCCGAGATTTCGCGTTTAATTGTGAAGCGTTTAACCAGCATCGGCCTGCGGCGACAGGCAACGCCAGAATCGGAGTGTGCAGTCATTAAATTATTCCGGAATATGAGCCCGATGGGTGTCCCCGATCTGCTCGACTCTGAAACGGCTCGCGTTCGACTGAAGGATCGGCCGGTACATCTGACGCGATCTATACAACTCTCGTGCACGTGTTAGACGCTGCGCCGGGCTTGTTTCACGCGCGTCTCGGTGGCACCTATTTTCTTTATATCCCAAGTGACCGTATTCGAGCTAACGAGCTTGCTCGAAACTAGTTCGGAATAAAAGGATTGAAGAAGGAGGGGGCTTACTTTATTAAACATTGGATTGACTTATAGCACCTAGAAAACGTTAGAAAATAAATGAGGAAGGCGTATCGGATAAGTAATTCATGATTTCATGATTTTTTTCATTTTAGATATGACAAAACATAGACAAAAATAAGAGACAAGTACTTTTTTTGTAAATACAGAGTCGCACGTTAAAGAAATCAAATACCTCTTTGAAACAAACGGGTATATTCTTTTGAAGCGAATATCAAAACCACGACAGAGAGAAAATTTTTAACTAAAAGTTGAACGGTTCCAGCAGTACTTTATAATAATGATAAATAAATAAATTATTTAAATATTTATCGAAAAAAATTGTTTTAAATTTTTATTTTTAAAAAATATTATGAAACGCTGTTAAAACGTCTGAATTCAACTTTCGTTCAAAACATTTTTTTCTAACTTTTATAGTTTCAACGAGATTCGCCGAAATCGTTGTTTTATTTTAATATGAAACTTATTAAAATTGAACACTTGGTTGTCTTGGTTCTCTTGTAAGAAAACTTTAAATTATTGGAACAAGCGCAAAACGTATTTGCCAACTATATATGGTTATCATTAAAGTGACAACAAAAAATTTCCATAATAAAATCTCGTAAAACCACTGAGCTCTAATTATCTCGTAAAACTTCTTGAAGAACCTTAGCGATTCTTCTAAGCTTTAAACCTCGATCTCTCATCATTCCATTGATTAACCGAGAGCTGCTCGTTTCACAATATAAATCGCAACGACTCGTTTCCTCGTGGTTTTAATTCGAGAAGACTGCGCTGTCATACTCTTCTAGATGTCTAATCGCTAATAATTTTAATACAAACATCCCACTGGAGTATATCGGAGTCGGTCAGCACTTTCGATCGAGCGGATATCTCACATTGCGGCACGTGCAGAATCTCGAGGCACCCCCCGCGGGAGGTGGCTGGGCTCTCGACTCTCGAGCCCAGGATATGACGCGAATCAGTGACTCCGAAAAACGATCCTTCAGTGCGCGGCACGGCGAGGAGCGGGGCGAACGAGCGTGTCGGCAAACAAAATCGGTCGGTGGAACGCCATCGGCGGCTGCAGCGGGCAGAAACGCCCGGGCTACTCTCCTCTTCGCGGCCGGTGCGCACATACGCGTCGTCCCCGCGGGGCTGAGCGAAACGCAAAAACGTCAGCGGCAAGTTCCTCGAATGATTTTTCGAACGCGAAACGAGCCCGCGAGCCGTCCCGCCGCATGAAACTGTTTCGCCCCGCCGTTTGTTCCGTATACCTGTTTGCTCCGAATCGAATCGAACGTTTTCCCGATAAATAACGTCGCATTTTCGGCGTACGCCGACAAAAAGGCTTTTGCACATCGCGCTCGCTGGCAACGATGCGGAAAAAGCGCGTCAGACACGTTAGATCTGTCCAATTGTGTTGCCTCTCCTCCTCCGCCGATACCTCTTTTACCGAATTGGAAATCACACTCGTTAGTGGTACACACGATTACCGATATTTCATGGAAAACCATCGGCGGCTAATTACCAATACAACGGAGAAATCTCTCTTTGCCCCCCCCCTCCACCCTCGGCAACGTTCGACTCGGCAACGATCGAACGGAAATTACAATCGAACAATTATAATTAACGAAATATAACGCAATACCGTCCCGACGCGATTTCCGTAGTTTGTTTCGTGCAATAGCTACAAAGTATCATATTGTTCTATTTGAATCGATTAATTTTATCATTGGGAAATATGTGCGTTGTCGCGTTTATCACAGTAGTCCTTATCGCTCTACTCGACGCACATCAGACATTAAAAGGTTCAAGAGGTACCGACGCAAGGCATTATTAATCTATTTCGTTGTCTCCGTCGATCTTCTTTCGCTATTAATCGCCACCGTTTATTGTACGTACATTACCGCAGCTAATTATCGCGGCAGTTGCCCTTTGACTCGATTAATAACAACGAATGCGCCCAGCAATACCTATAGCCACGTGCTGCACCGTGTTTCCAAATTTGTTCTACGGGAGTTTACGGGGTCGCCAACCGGTCTATCGAGCAGAAAGAGAGAGAGAGAGAGAGAGAAAGAGAAGGAAAAAAAAGAAGAACCGGGCAGTAACGGGAAAGGAGGAAGGGAGGACAGAAGAGAGCGCGATTCGTACCATTTGGTTCGGCTTCGACGTCGGTTAACGCAGCGGGGTTACCGCGGACGCCTCGACGGACACATTGAGGGCGCCCGTTCGACTTGATAATCGTTTGCCATTCATACACTTTTCATTGGATTGCGATTGAGCATTAAGAAACCGGGAGACCCGGGGGCTACGCCGCGCCGCGTATTGCGTCGCGCCCGGGCGACGTATTAGTATTAGGAGGCATCATCTCGAGTGTAAACACTGCATGGGCACCGCGGATTTAGTCACAGTCGAGAACCACGGGACGTCCCCGATATTATCGTCCCTTTTCACGTTTTTGCCTTTGGCAGCGTCCCTCCGCTGCACCCCGCTAGAGACCCACTTCATAAACGAGCCGGAGATCCATTAACCTCCTCAGAAACCGCTTCTCTTTAATTTCAAACGCCTCCGATCTATTTCAGTTTTGGTAGGATTTAAGCTTTAAATCGGACAACGAGATCATTTTTATTTTTTATTCTAATATGTCACAGATATACGTAAGTATCACGTACGCCGCATACGGTATCGGTTAGGAAACGAACGTTGGCATATTTGCAAATTAAGATTATTCCAAGGTTAACTTCATTATAAACAATAATAGTAAAGTAAGATGTGTTTTTTTGCGGGTGGGGGGGGGGCGAGAGCTTTTTCAACAGTGTATAAAAATTTAAGAGATAGAGATGCAGTGAAAGAATATTTCGATTTGGCAATTAAACTACATCGTTAACCTATAGTATTGTTTAATAATATATATTGTTAGAACTATAACCTTTAATAACATTTATAAGAAGACGCGCGTTTACCTTACCCATTTCGATCTAAAATTCAATAGAAAGTAAATAAAATTATAACGTTCTTAATGTCTCTCACGTGAGAAAAAGCGGAAAATAAAATACACGCATAAAAAGTTCCGAGTTACATCCCACGCGTTAGCTTTTCACGAGCAATCTGCGCGTTAACTCGCCCGACGGATCCCGTTCTATGTACATCCCTACAGCTCGAGATCGACCCAAAGAACATCGACGAGAGAAATATACGAGGGTGGAATCCATCGGAACGTTGCTGACACAAGAAAGTTTCGTCTCCAAGGGGGCGAGGAGAAGAAAGCGGTTTGTCGTTGGCCTTAACCGCGAGGATTCACGGTTGAAGCCCACGAACGGCGGACGTCGTCCATGATCCCCTTTATCCAATCCGTGAGGATCCGCGGGGCATTAAATCCCTCACGGGAAAGCTCCGTAACTGAGCTCTCGCGTTCGCGCGCGCTAAGTCGGTCAGCTCGGTCCAGCCGAGCGAGAGGATCACAATACCGGCGCCGACCGCGGCCGAGCACATCCATCCCCGGCTTGCGCGTTCTCCCCGTGAAAATTAGTTGCGCGAGAAATCCATGCTAATGTCGACTAATCGGCCGTAATCAACCGTGAGAGCCGACGGCTGTCACGAGTCGACGTGCCGTGGAAGATCGAAACGAGAGAAAGAGAGAGAGAGAGAGGGGGAAAAGAGAGATCCTTTCTTCGAACCGCATCAGCGATTCGATCGCGACGAATTGATGCGCGACTAGACGGATTTGTATTGAGAGCGAGCGTGTTTCCACGGAAGATAGCCTATTTTTGCGCGGACTGACGGATCAAGATGTAAGTAACTTTCGGAATTTCTTTTCAATCGCAACTCGGTTGGTTTAATCTATGGATAGCCAGAAGCTTTATAATGTTTGAGGAGTGACTGTTAACTCATTACGGATTTGAATCGCGCGATTGACTCATAATAACTTTAAGCCTTTAATATACCTATTAATACAGAGCAGGTTATAAAATTTAAAGAAACATTGAAAGCTAAAAGGTTTCAAGAATATATTACGTGAGTGCAAAAATATTGGCTCTCTTTAAAGAGACGATGTAACTTTTGTTACAATACGTTCACACCGGCAGATACAACGACGAAATATACATATATTGTTAAAAATAGTGACACGTCAAGATCTGTCTAAAAAAATTTGATACAGTTTGAGTTATTTGTAATGCAGTTTTGTAGCGGCTAAAAAAGATATTTGTATGCAATTATAATATACTCATTTCTAAAAGAAACAGAAATATTAAAGTAGCGAGATATTTGACCGTTATTGTAACAACACAACTTAAACAAGAATGCCGTCTGCGGTCGCAGCTAGATCTTTGTGCTTGTATTATTTGTGTAATTTTATATACTTTCTAAAAATATTAAATGCTGTAAAAATAAACATTGAGAATATTTTCAAAATACATCGCAAATATGTCACCATTTTTGTTCCTTTCCGAAACTCGTACGTTATAATCATACAAAAATATTTTTACTTTCAGACTCATTTTCGCTAACATAAAGTAGCATAAGTATAAATAACAAAATGACACCGACTCTTGACATTATCTTTGCAATATATAATTTGCCAAAATATTTGCTAATGTTGACACTCTGTAAGAGCAACACCAGAGGGGACCGAAAGTTTTGCACTGATACAATTAAATAGATGCAATTAAAATATTTATATACATTAATTGCGACTGCATTGCAAATACTCAAATTGCTTTCTATAACAATAACGTTTTTATAGGAATAAACTTAGGAATAAACAAGAGGTTAAAAAACAACCGAGTGAGCCTATAACCACTCAAGAAGTCGATAAACCTCCTCTAAGACATGTTACTTACAAACCAGTGTCGTGCGTTTATTTTCTTTAAACTATTTAATCTAATATTTGGTAATTAAAATGCTTTCTACAATGTAACGTTTTTATAACTTAGGGTTGAACAGGAGATTGAAGAACAGCCGAGCAATCTTATCATTCAAGAAGAAGTCTACGATCCTCACAAAAATCGTGACACTTATAAACCAGTGTCGTAAGTTTGTGTTTTCTTCGTTTAATTTTTATGTTTATTAACGCGTTAAATGCCGAAGTTAATTCGTTTGTCTGTCCAACAATGCCAGAATGAATCTTTCATTATTAAATCCACCATCTTAGTGAAATCAATGAAAGTATTATACAATCTAATAAATTATATTTAAAATTATTATGCGCAATACATTTATTACATTAGACTGTTACTTCAATATTAATTAAATTACCTACAGAATTTTATAATGTTTTTACGAATTTTGTGAATTTTTTTACTTTCGTAACGCCGGTCAGCACGGCATACAACATGTTAACATAACGCATTGCATAACTTATCGATTAAACGCTAAAATTATTAAAATATCAATTTAAAATTTTGTGATTTGAAGCAAACGGTCAAGGAAATTAAATTAAAGTTTTGTTTGAATTATCATTTGATAACAGATTTTACTTGTAGATTCAATTAGAAATAGACAAAAAGCGAAGAGAGTAAATTGATGTAAGGAATGTGAAGTTATCACGCCAAATAGCACTAAAACTTTTGAAGTGCTCTTCTGTAACATCACTTTATCTCTTTATATACTTTTTTCTTGGAAAGTACTTAACTCATCTTTATAATCCTTTTTTCTATTCTTTTCAGAAATAAATGATTTGATTGTTTTAGAAAATTATTGTAACAAAAATTATAAGAACTGAAAAGAATTGATTTTCTTCAACCTATAATTAAAATACAGGAAAAATTTATTTAGAAAGAAAAACATTGATCAATACTCGCATATAGTGAGTTACGTAAAACAATAAAAAGAGATAATTTAAAATATATTGATTTATTATTGACAAATATAATTTTATTTCGCGATTTTACAACTGCATCCCTTAATCTTTTCTTTACGCTATTGAAGCATCTGCTTCGATTATGATTTAACTTTTTTTTTGCAGAGATTTTGGAACCCTCGCAAACTTGATAAAAAGCGCGGCCGGAACAGGTCTCTTCGCCATGCCGAACGCGTTTGCCTGCGTCGGGCTCTTCATCGGGATTATTGGTACGGCATTTATGGGACTGCTGATAGCTGTGTCCCTTCAATTACTGGTTAGAATACACCATATGATGTGCATTCGTCTGAGGAAACCCATCTTGGTATATGACGAGGTGGTAGTCGCTACTCTAACTACAGATGTACGAAATCCATGGCTCTCTACGCGTTCTGCAACGTTCGTAATATCACGCCTTTATAACACGAAATAATTGCTTTATTTCATACTTTTATCACACGACAAAATTTATTGTTCAACGTTTTATAAACTATGAAACATAGCTGTAATTATTAAGTGTAATGGAAATACGCTATAGCATTTACAACATTTTACAATATTTTACTATGATGAGATAAGTTTAAAACGCCAAGTATATTAAATGTATTGGGGACAGAGTGGTTTGAATTTTTATTCGTTTCTAGACTCCTCGTCGATATCATGATGTTAGTGTGCTATATCGGAATCGGTTCGGTTTACGTCGTGTTCATTGCCGGCACAATCCAAGAATGCATAGACAGTGAAAAAATCATTAGTCAAAGTTATTACGCCCTCTTGATATTTCCGCTTCTTTTCGTAATGAACATGGTGAAGAATCTGGCGGACATCGCGCCGATTTCGATTATCGGGAACATTTTGCTCTTCGCCGCTGCGCTTATTGGAGTCGCGTACGCTTTAAAAGACGGAATCAGCGATACGTGGACCACGATCGGGCCGCACATAGAACTGTACCCAAAGTTTATTGGCATGGTTTTCTTCAGTATGTGTTCGCCGGGAGTGGTGAGAGTCTTTAATCTCTAGTAAATCAATTTAATTTTAGTTTTTGTTAATTAATCTTAATTCCTTTTAATTAAAATTGTTTTGTACGGTTAGTTTCTGTTTCCAATAATGGCACGCATTCGACATAATGCTTCTGAATTATGATGTTTTAATTCTTCAGATATTGGCGATAGAACATAGTATGAAGAAACCCTGGAATTACGTTAAAATGTGCGGAATATTAAACTGGGGCATGGCCTTCTTGGTTGTAATACACATTTTCGTTGGCTCTATTGGTTATTTGAAGTGGGGACCCGATGCGTTTGGCAATTTCATTCGTAATCACGAAATACACGACGGGTAAATGTAATTCCATTAATTGCAAAGGCTATGCCTTTGGTAACAGATACGTAACATTTACCTATATTTTTCATCACATGGCTAATATAATTAACTTACTTTTAAACAAAATTTTACTTGAGACTTTGGCCGAATTTCTCTATTTAAAAAGCATAGAAATTAGTGTATTCAAATGTTGAAATTGAAAATTTACGAAAAAATATTAACCATAACATTTTTTATAGAAAACGTTCCGTTGAAGAATGCGACTGTTAAGTCCGTTGCTTTTGAAATAAAGGAGAGCTGCCGAATACGTACTATTTAATTTGTTTCTTCATTACATTTCTTATTTGGTACTAATAATTTCGTGATAACCCAATAGCTTTATGTATCTTCAAGTACCTATTATTATATGTTTAATCTTTCATTAATTAATTTATGAAACTTTCATTAATCAATTTATGAAAATTAATTATAAGCTTTTTGTCACATACTTGCAAAAAGTATGATTTAGATCGATCATTTAAATCGTATCTGTAGATTGTCTTCTAAATCTTGCCTTTAAAAGTATCAAATTTATGAATTAACTCTTAAACTATAATGTCGATCTTACCGCTCTTTAAATTTTATTTGCCAATATTTCCTTGACATTCATAAAAGACGTTCTAAAGTCATACCTTCGTATGCCATCTATTTCTATCGATTTCCAAACACTGCAGTAATCTCATTATCATTCGTTGAGAACACGTAATCAAAATATAAAATGATTGAAAAATTGTAGCAATCCCACACAGATTGATTTTCATTATAAAAAATTTACAAAATTAGCGGAAATATGATAACGGTTTGTCAGACCATTGTTTACCAATAGTGTGATTTTTTTGAGTGTTGCAGGAGTTAAAATTTTAAATATAAGGAATCATTAATTAATACTGATTTTTTAAATAATTTTTCTAAAAAGAGGATAAAATATTTAATAATTAATAAATTTTAATAATGAAAAGGTAAGAATGTAAAAATAAAACTAGTTTGAAATTAATGTAACAACTGATACATTTTTACTCATATAAATTATTAGCTATACCATTATCACTAATCAATCTTATATTAATATTATTTATTGAAATATTTATAGTACAATTTAAAAAACTTGATGGATACTTAAAAATATCGATTTTATTTTATAATAATTGTAAATATGAATATACGATGGATATAAAACATTTTACAATAAATTTTTACTAAAAATATATTTCAGAATAAAAATACAAATTGATTTACGTTATTATCAGCTACAAAAATTGATTAAAAATTAATATCACTTGATTTTTTTTAATGTTCTTAGCACACAAAATCAAATTTTTGTTTATGTCATTAACTACTCATTTACTTCATATTTTTGTTACTAAATATTGCTTGTATTAAGTAAAAGCATAAAATATTGATGAGAAATATCGTTTAGGGAACTGGTATGCCCCCCATTTTCCCTGTATAACTCTTATTAATACTAATACATGTTTCATCATTTCATTGACCATTTAGACCAACGGTAGCGGCACTAGTAATGCAAACACTGGCAATGTACTTCACATACGGGTTGCAGTGTTATATGCCCATCAAGATTTTGAAGCATAGTTACGCTATACCGGCCATCGAGAACGGCACCTGGAAAGGAACACCGTTTCTTTGGGATCTGATCATTCGTTTTGGCATCACCATCGTTACATGTAAAGAACCATTTTTCTTTAAACCACTTTCGCGCGTTGTTCCGCTCTCTTGTTATCTTCAAGGTAAACTCGGTCAGGCTCGATGGACCGCGGCGGATTGAATCCCTTTCTCTCCCTTTATCACAGAGCGACCAACTTCGTGGAATCGATCAATCCATCCGATTACAGTCCGCTTTGGACCCAGATATTACTAAAGTTCAGGAATCCACTTTCGCGAGTAGTAAGTCTAGGCCGGTTCTAATCCGGGAGCAATGAGGGGGGGTGAGGGGCGAGGGGGGAATGAAGGCGCGGGGGTACCTGCGGTACGTACCGCGGAGTGGATGATGATCCACGAGGTCTGATGTGGGAGGTGGGTGGTGACCCGCAGTACTGACCTGGGAGGTGGGAGTCAGCCTGCTGAAATGACCCGCGCGTGGGAGTCAGCCCGCGGTCCTACCGGGGGGGGAATGATACAGGGAGTGGGTGGTGATTCTCAAGATGCAGTGGGTAGTGTCACCCACTGATCTAGAAGTGGGATTGACAGGTGGGGGTTACCCGCGCGGCAGAGCGGTATGTAACTGCCGAGGATGATGTTGGGGAAAGAGAGGAATCCCATGGCTATGAACCAGCGCGCATTTTCCGCGGCGTTTTCCGCGGCGTTTTCCGCGGCGTTTTCCGCGGCGTTTTCCGCGGCGGTTTTCCGCAGTATATTTCACGGCGGCCATTTGCGCGCAAGTTATTTTCGCGAAGTCCGCCGCCGCCGCCACCCGCGCGCAATTTTTGCGGGGCCCGCCGCCGCCGCCGCCGCCGCCGCCCGCGCCAGCGCGCGAAATCGGCGGACAGAGAAAAATTAAAAATCGTTCGAGAGATATAGAATTATTCATTTAAATTATATTTGCTGATGCAGTTCTCAAGTATGGCCTTGCCATGTATTTTGACGGCGGCTCATCACAAAGGTATCGAATTACATCGAAGACGAAGCGTACGCCTTGACTGAATGCTCGCTGTTCTATTGTAATATACACATGTGCTTACTATTATATTATTATATTATAAATGTTTTCTACCTAATTTTTGTTATTCTTCCTGGATCTAATTGGAAGACAGTATTCCAATACGTATAACTTTTCAAGTCTCGTAATTTTCTAGCCTACCGTTCGAGAGATATAGAATATTCTTTATTCAAGTTATATTTGCTGATGCAGTTCTCAGGCATGGCCTTGACAATGCTCGATTCTTCCCCTGTGGAATGTTATCGTTCGCGTGACGCAATCACTGTCAAAGCTATTCTATAAGAGACTAAACGCAACTTGTAACACTAATATGCATTATGATATGGGAAAGGTTTATAACGAGATAAACTCTTTTTTATACATTTCACATTTTTTTTTATTGAGTACGTAATACATCGTGTACAATCATTCTATTAAGTAGTTAATGCATCGTATATAATAGTATCAATAGCGTAAGCTATTAATTCGCACTCAATTTGCGAACTTTTATCGTAAGATTTGCGCAATAATTCTGTCGCGTCTGGTTTGTTCATGGCAAAGTTTTGACGCAAAAATGTTACAAAATATTTAAATTTCTCAGTCGCGGTTGCAATGCTCTGATGCAGCGTACAATATACGTGCTCCACACAGTGCTCTAGTTCAAACATGAATAGCATGGTTGTAGGCTTGAGGTAAATACATGCATCGAGTAAAGATAACTTAACAATATTTTCATCACGCAATTTCACGAGTTGCATGGTAAAGTCATCAATCGTTAACGATGGTGCTTCGGTTGACTGGACGAATCGCTCGAAATTCGCACGTTTATCTAACAGAGCTCTCCACGTTCTGTATGGTAGGACAATTCGGTTGCCGCGTGTATCGCCGAGCGATATCTCCACGGAGCAGGAAACAGATCCCATGTTGATCGCTACATCAATCCATTTGTAGGAAGTTGATGTTAGCGCGAACCTTCTGCCCAGTATACGTGGCGTATATCGTATATTCGAAGACGCTCTGAAAAAAGAAACAGAGATGAGTGAAATAAATGAATAAAATGTAAGGTTTTTATATCGTATAACAAAAGAATACTTACGACTTTTCACGCGCCTCGGTTGGAACGTAATAGTTTGCCATTGTATGTATTTCAAGAGCGATATCAAAACTGTTCAAACGAGAGACTGATGCAATACTGATTGCCAAATGGTGATGTTTGCAGTTAGCTGTAATAAGCTTGTTAATATATAATAAATCATTGTGAATCTCATTTTATGTAATTACGCAGATTTACGAGATTTTATCTTTTCAGATTTACGAATAGTTTGCTTTGCAATTTTTTTTTAATCCATTTATATAATTATCTCTTACCTGCATTTGCAATAGATAACTATCATTATTACTGAATTGCGAATAATCCTTGCATAACGCGGCAAATTAATTGTTATATCATTATATCTGAAAATGCATTTAAAAGCAGTTAAGAAACAACTGGAAAATATTATTTACAAATCAAAATCTGATTTAGCACTTCAAAAAGACACTGTTTTTACTTATCACTCCAGGAATTAGATCAACCCATTTTTACGTTCGTAGTCGTTTAATTAAGAAAGCCTAACTAAGGAGAGACTGTACAAATCGACAAGATATTCGTGCAATTTGCGCAATTTCGTAAATGATAATTCCCATTCAATTCCCAACAGGATAGAGACGAGCATGGCAAAAATCATTTTAAGATGGTTCACCGTCCAATATCGATGTACTATAAGGGCGTAACGGTACATGAGTACCTTAAATTTTACGATTTCTGAGGGTGGGGCCATCGCTATTTTTATTTTTTTCGTCATAGAACGATGCTTCCCTAAATATACGCATCTTTAGAGACGTCTCCTCTCTCTGGCAATATTTCTTGGTCGCCGCAACCAAATGATCATTATAATTTCCGTACTCCTGACCGACCACCTCCAACATGTAATCCGCGGGATTGTGATACTGGGGACACTGAAGGCCTTGCTGGGCGAAATAGTTCACTGTATTGTCAGGCGTGCCGGCGTATAAGCATTGGCCATCGACTAGCAGGTAAATATAATTGAAGTTGATAGAGCGCGGCGCTGGGCTGATGAATGGTGCAGATCACCGTTCGGCCACCCTTTGCCAGAGTCTACAACGCGGTGATGCACTGTATGGACGCCAACGAGTCCAGACCAGTGGTTGGCTCGCCCAGGAACATTATTGGCGGATTGTCAATCAGCTCTAAAGCAATGCTCAGCCTTTTCTTCTGTCCTCCACTAAGTCGCTCGACTTTTGTTTCTTTTGCTATCGATAGTTTCAGCGTCTCCAAGATGTTGTCGATCAGTGCCTCTCTGAACTGTTTCGTCGCGTGGTGGCCGAGCTTCAAATAGGTCACCATCATCATGCTCTCCTAAACGGTGAACAGTCCGTACAAATTGTCCATCTGTTGAATGTAGCACGAGTGCTTTTTGTACATGTTCCAATTCTGCCTACCCTCGCTGCTAATATACTCAACCGTGCCTTTCAAATCTCCCTGTTGAAATCCAGATAAAATATTCAGCAGCGTGGACTTCCCAGAACCGGACCGTCCCATAATAGCCGTCTGTTCCGCAGCCTTGAAGGTTCCATTGATACCCTTCAGAATTTGCTTCGTGGTCCCGCGATATCCAGTTTGAACCTCATACGACAGATCCTTGAATTGAATATCGGCCATTCAAGTGCGCGATACTTGCAGCGCTTTTGTTGCACGCCTTCTCGTCGACATGACTTACAGATTTGATTGACCTACTGAGAATATTTTTCACACTGGCTTATCTGCCACACGCACTTTCCTCCTATCTCTTCACTCGCGTTTATCGACTTATCGGGAACAAAAAAAGTGCTGTCTGACTGTTGCGTAGGTCGGGTGAATTATTATGTGTGTCTACTGCATGTGCGAACAGTCATTAGCAGTTATTTATTGTTGTAGTTGCTTGTTGGAAGAATTATTAGACACAGCTAATATTAGATTAGACCCTGTTCTCAACAATTTTATCTTCGCTCCTCAATACTCGATGAGTATGTTAGTACGTACGTGAAAATAAATGTACGTAATCTTCGAATTTTTACGTTTTTTTTTTTAGAAACGTCAACTGTTTTGGTTTGTGACCATTCGAATCGCATGAAATAATTGTTCCATTAACATTATATGTTATTTTCTTCGTGTGATTGCGTTCTATTTATCTTACACTTGGATTGCATATACGATTTCTTGCACAAGCTGTTCTCGCAGAGTACTTATTCGAAACAAAGACTTCTATTCTTCGTGATATTTTTTTCAATAATTTCCGTTCAGATTGCTTCGTGTTCCAGTTTTCTCTTACGAGATTCTCTCCGTCTCTTTTGTTCACCTGCAATATAATCGTTATATTATTCTCTTTATGTTTTGATTTGAAAAAAATGATAATATTTTGCGACGTGATACTTAAATGATAATACAGCTGAAAGACTGGTCAAATGCGTCTTTACGCGATTATTAATTCATTAAATAAGAATTGAGATTACCTGGCATGAACCGGAAATTGTGCAAGTGTTGATTATTGCGTAAACGGTTGTTGCTTGTTTCTTGACTGATTGAGAAGCATCTGAATGGAAATTATCATTTACGAAATTGCGCAAATTGCACGAATATCTTGTCGATTTGTACAGTCTCTCCTTAGTTAGGCTTTCTTAATTAAACGACTACGAACGTAAAAATGGGTTGATCTAATTCCTGGAGTGATAAGTAAAAACAGTGTCTTTTTGAAGTGCTAGATTTTGATTTGTAAATAATATTTTCCAGTTGTTTCTTAACTGCTTTTAAATGCATTTTCAGATATAATGATATAACAATTAATTTGCCGCGTTATGCAAGGATTATTCGCAATTCAGTAATATTGATAGTCATCTATTGCAAATGCAGATAAGAGATAATTATATAAATGGATTATAAAAAAAAATTGCAAAGCAAACTACTCGTAAATCTGAAACGATAAAATCTCGTAAATCTGCGTAATTACATAAAATGAGATTCACAATGATTTATTATACAGGGTGAGTCATTTTAATCTATGGACCCGAATATCTTCCAAATAACAGTATCTACAAAAAAATGGTTTAGATAAAAGTTGACCAGGACAGAGGGGATCATTCAATTGTACCATTGGTTTTGACCTTGAGGTAAATTTTGAAGGTTATTTCAAGGTCACGATGGTTTTTTTAAATGGGACACCCTATTTTTGACTGCGGATTTCGAAAGAGCGGAAAATTTTACATCAAACTTGTCTTATGAAAAAATTGTTTTTGCAACCTTGGAAAGGTAAAAAATGAAGGTGAAGTGTCTGAAAAACGATCTGGTGTACTTTTTCTGAAATGACGTGGTTTTCTGGGTAACACAAATGTGCATAATACTTAAACAAAGTCAATGAATTGTAAAAGTCACTTTGACTAGCTTGACCTTGAGGTCGATTTTCAAGGTTGTTTGAGGCTCATAACGCATTTTTTGATTAGTAAACCCTATTTTTGACCGCAGAACCTGTTTCTTGACAATGGGCTCTTAAACAATAGCACTTTTTACATGAGCATAGGGATTTTTTAGTTTTTCGACCTGACCTTTTGAAGGTCATATCAAAGTCATATCAAGGTCAAAAGCACTTTCATCTTACTTTTAGCGTTACCCGGAAACAACGACGTGGACGTAGTAAGTTCTGTTTCCTTTAGTGTGCTTGATTATCGTGAGTCCCCTTGCCTCTCACGTCGGGGTGCTTGATTATCGTGAGTCCCCTTTCCTCTCACGTCGGGGTGCTTGATTATCGTGAGTCCCCTCGTCTCTCACTGACACTGTAATTTAAATGAATTATCCACGGAGTAATTGTTCAAAATTACTTCCGTTGGCTTCGAGGCATAACTGCAATCTGTTTTGAAAACTATCCACAGTTCTAAGCAGGGTAGCTCTAGGAATGGCTGCACAAGCTCTACGAATGCGGTCCATAAAATCATCTCTTGTGGTTAGTCGTTCAGCAAAAACAACATTTTTCAAGTATCCCCATAAAAAGAAATCAGGCGACGTCAAATCTGGTGAGCAAGGAGGCCATTCAACTAAACCCCTTCGTCCAATCTATCTGTCATTGTAACTGGCATTGAAAAAGGCACGTACAATGAGTGCATAATGCGGTGCAGCACCATCTTGTTGAAGCCACATTCTTGCTCTTGTTGCTAAGTCAACATCTTCTAATAAGCCTGGTAAGTGATCTCTTAGCAACGATAAGTAACTGTGTCTATCAACGTTCTCTTCAAAAAAATAAGGTCCAATCAAATAACCATTTACAATGCCGCACCACACCATAATACTCCATCGATTTTGATGATCTATTGGCCTATACCAGTGGGGATTAACATCTGACCAATAATGGCAGTTGTGTCTATTAAGTTGTCCGTCAATAAAATTTAGCCTCATCTGAGAAAAGCACATACCTAAAAAAATTAGGATCATCGTGTAACATTTGTAAAGCCCATTGGCAAAAGCAATACGCATCAGATGATGATTAGGCTGTAAAGCCTGCGTAAGAGTGATGTGGAAAGGGTGATAATTTAGAGCTCTTAAAATTCTAACAACAGTTCTTTGTGGTATACCTATTTCCCTTTCAATCTGGCGAGTACTAACATGAGGATTAAGGTAAAGTATTGCTAAAATAGTTACAGCTCGCGTATCATTTTCCTCATATTCATGATGTTGACCTTGACGAACAAGATGTCCATTGCGAGCTCTTTGGACTAAACTACGTATTGTCATATCAGTTGGATGTCGCCTTTCAGGAAAACGTTAAGCATAAAGCCTTGATGCTGCATTGTAATTGCTATGACACTCCTCTAAAACTAATATAATATCAACAATCTCATTAGGACTATAATCAGCCATTCTGGAAAGGTAACTTGTGAATGTAATTACCTACATACCCTGTATGTATGTTTGAAATTTTTAAATTTAAGCAACTTTAAATAGTAAATTTTTCAATTATGCAGAAGTGAGTAAGAAAGAAAAGGAATAAAACTCTATTATAACAATAATTATAAATCTTAAATCAAACGTAATTGTTTAGTTTTTTTCAATCGTTGATTATTAGCATTAGATATCGCAGTGCTGTCAGCTACTTGCAACTTTCGGCCGGATTCTTCGACGCACGCCTATTGCTACCCTCCAACCGCTCGTGCCTTAGCAACGGCGCCGCCGGACGGCGTAAATAAGGAGCGCGATACATCGTCTCAGGACCGTGCATTACGCCGTCCGGCGGCGCCGTTGCTAAGGCGCGAGCAGTGGAAGGGGAGCAATAGGCGTGCGTCGAAGAATCCGGCCGAAAGTTGCAAGTAGTAATGTTTAAGCATTATGCACATTTGTGTTACCTAGAAAACCACGTCATTTCAAAAAAAGTACACCAGATCGTTTTTCAGGCATTTCACCTTCATTTTTGACCTTTCCAAGGTCGCAAAAACAATTTTTTCATAAGACAAGTTTGATGTAAAATTTTCCGCTCTTTCGAAATCCGCAGTCAAAAATAGGGTGTCCCATTTAAAAAAACCATCGTGACCTTGAAATAACCTTCAAAATTGACCTTAAGGTCAAAACCAATGGTACAATTGAATGACCCCCTCTGTCCTGGTCAACTTTTATCTAAACCATTTTTTTGTAGATATTGTTATTTGGAAGATATTCGGGTCCATAGATTAAAATGACTCACTCTGTATATTAACAAGCTTATTACAGCTAACTGCAAACATCACCATTTGGCAATCAGTATTGCATCAGTCGCTCGTTTGAACAGTTTTGATATCGCTCTTGAAATACATACAATGGCAAACTATTACGTTCCAACAGAGACGCGTGAAAAGTCGTAAGTATTCTTTTGTTATACGATATAAAAACCTTACATTTTATTCATTTATTTCACTCATCTCCGTTTTTTTTTCAGAGCGTCTTCGAATATACGATATACGCCACGTATACTGGGCAGAAGGTTCGCGCTAACATCAACTTCCTACAAATGGATTGATGTAGCGATCAACATGGGATCTGTTTCCTGCTCCGTGGATATATCGCTCGGCGATACACGCGGCAACCGAATTGTCCTACCATACAGAACGTGGAGAGCTCTGTTAGATAAACGTGCGAATTTCGAGCGATTCGTCCAGTCAACCGAAGCACCATCGTTAACGATTGATGACTTTACCATGCAACTCATGAAATTGCGTGATGAAAATATTGTTAAGTTATCTTTACTCGATGCATGTATTTACCTCAAGCCTACAACCATGTTATTCATGTTTGAACTAGAGCACTGTGTGGAGCACGTATATTGTACGCTGCATCAGAGCATTGCAACCGCGACTGAGAAATTTAAATATTTTGTAACATTTTTGCGTCAAAACTTTGCCATGAACAAACCAGACGCGACAGAATTATTGCGCAAATCTTACGATAAAAGTTCGCAAATTGAGTGCGAATTAATAGCCTACGCTATTGATACTATTATATACGATGCATTAACTACTTAATAGAATGATTGTACACGATGTATTACGTACTCAATAAAAAAAAATGTGAAATGTATAAAAAAGAGTTTATCTCGTTATAAACCTTTCCCATATCATAATGCATATTAGTGTTACAAGTTGCGTTTAGTCTCTTATAGAATAGCTTTGACAGTGATTGCGTCACGCGAACGATAACATTCCACAGGGGAAGAATCGAGCATTGTCAAGGCCATGCCTGAGAACTGCATCAGCAAATATAACTTGAATAAAGAATATTCTATATCTCTCGAATGGTAGGCTAGAAAATTACGAGACTTGAAAAGTTATACGTATTGGAATACTGTCTTCCAATTAGATCCAGGAAGAATAACAAAAATTAGGTAGAAAACATTTATAATATAATAATATAATAGTAAGCACATGTGTATATTACAATAGAACAGCGAGCATTCAGTCAAGGCGTACGCTTCGTCTTCGATGTAATTCGATACCTTTGTGATGAGCCGTCGTCAAAATACACGGCAAGGCCATGCTTGAGAGCTGCATCAGCAAATATAATTTAAATGAATAATATTCTATATCTCTCGAACGATTTTTAATTTTTCTCTGTCCGCCGATTTCGCGCGCTGGCGCGGGCGGCGGCGGCGGCGGCGGCGGCGGGCCCCGCAAAAATTGCGCGCGGGCGGCGGCAGCGGCGGACCCCGCGAAAATAACTTGCGCGCAAATGGCCGCGTTAGGACCCGCGAAATACGGCGCGGAGAACCGCCGCGAAATACACCGCGGAAAACGCCGCGGAAAACGCCGCGGAAAACGCCGCGGAAAACGCCGCGGAAAATACGCGCTGGTTCATAGCCATGGGATTCCTCTCTCTCCCCAACATCATCCTCGGCAGTTACATACCGCTCTGCCGCGCGGGTAACCCCCACCTGTCAATCCCACCTCTAGATCAGTGGGTGACACCATCCACTGCATCTTGAGAATCACCACCCACTCCCTGTATCATCCCCCCCCGGTAGGACCGCGGGCTGACTCCGACGCGCGGGTCAGTTCAGCGGCCTGACCCCCACCTCCCAGGTCAGTACTGCCGGTCACCACCTCCCACGTCAGACCCAGTGTTGCTATCAGGGACGCTTTCTCGCGCATGTGCATTCAGATACAAGCTCAATGAAGTATCACATTTAGTAAAAAGAAGGTATTCGAGGGGGTAACCACTTGATATAATCGTGGGACAATATCTCCGAAATCACTTTAAGATCTTTACGAAGTCTTCGTGTAAAATTATCTGTAATGAGATTAAATAATCAAATAAAATTGTATAAAATAATAACAATAAGAAATAAAATCATATAATCTGTGAGACAACGTGCCATGTTACGGCCCTAAATTTATTGTTGTCTATAATTCGCATGCGCGAGAAAGCGTCCCTGATAGCAACACTGGTCAGACCTCGCGGATCATCATCCACTCCGCGGTACGTACCGCAGGTACCCCCGCGCCTACATTCCCCCCTCGCCCCTTACCCCCCCTCATTGCTCCCGGATTAGAACCGGCCTAAACTTACTACTTTCGCGGAATTTGATGTAGATACTCAATTTTGTCGAAGTCCCGTTTGACCAGAACGCCCCAGAGTTACTATAACGTTACTAACCGCGCTACTTGCTTTAATTTGCTCTAATTACAATAATCAATACGCGTATCGTTGTTACTCGGCAAACGGAAATTTTCCGAGATAAAGCGGGATCCTTGTATCTTGCAGGCATTCTGGCAGCGGCGATCCCGAGACTCGATCTATTTACCGGTTTGGTCGGCGCTGTATGTATATCTACATTGGCCACATTGATCCCGGTCACTTTATATATTCTTGTACATCACGAGAATTACGGAAAATTTAAATGGAGATTAATTCTGGGCATCTCCATGTTTTCCATCGTTTTTATCGCAGCTGTGTGCGCCGTAACAACTGATTTAACCTTACTCGTGCAATATTTTAGATATGGGTACGCAATATCATTAGTATCATTACACAAATGACAATTACCTAAGAAATTAAAATATTTTAATAATTTATAATTATAAAATCTTATGACATCAACATTTTATAATTTTACAATCCAGGATTGTGAACGTTATTTTGAAAAATACCAATACTTATCATCACTTTTTTAAAAAGTAATTCGTTACCGATAACTCGTTCTTGTTATTAATTTCATAAAATAATTTAGACAGTAACGATTCATTACTTTTTCGTTACTTTCTTATAATGCTAAAGTAAGATATTAAATTTTAAAGTTATATTATTGAAAAATCGACATTAAAACTTAAAACTCCAAACTATGTAGCAAGTTTTTTTTTATTTTAAATTTATTTAATAATTTTTCTGTCAACATCTTTATTTTTTATTTCTTAAAAATCTGCAAAAAAATTTAGACTGCAATTTACATAAAAGCGCAAATTTTATCAACAATTTTTTTCAAACATTGTTTTTAAATATTATTATTGTTATTAATGCAATGTTTTGATATTCACTGTCAGTACTGAAAATCTATTTACGTTACATATCTGGAAAAAGCACGGTTGTCGTGGAATATATCTGAGATGGAATATCATATTTTGTATAATTTGCATTGAATTCTAAGAGCAAAAATTACTTCGTTAAAATGAATTAGTTACAATCTGTTTAGACATTGTAGGTGGTTATTGCTAATATTCGCTGTGTTTTTATAAAATCTGAATTAATTTAATTTTGCTGGTAGCAGAAATTTTTACAGATATATTCTCTAATATTCAGAAGTATGTAACATATTATTTTTTTAACTTAAATCTAACTCGAAAGCTTTGAATATAAATTTCGAATAATATCGAATTTAATGTGTGTATGAATTCAATAAGTAAAGTCATGTTGTATCATTTTTGGCTGTGGTTGTGGATCGTCCGTCATGTATTTCTTTCTTACAATCTCATTAGAAACGTTGTATAATGTTTATTAGAAGCAAAGAAATTATTTTAAAAAGTTTTAGGTTTTATTTTAAAAAAATTTTAAGCTAAATATTATTTAAAAAAATTTTTTTGTTAATAAAATATATTTATGAAAAATTCGTAAGATCTTGTTTTGTCGCACTTATTTGTGTGTAACATCTACAAAAGATTATTAATTTACATTAATTTTTTTTTTTAATAAAAGTACTTTTCATAACATTAGTTGTTAGTAGTATTCCACGATTCTCTTGCTATTTCACAAATAAATCTTTCTTTCCCTTCTTGAGTAAATTGTAAATTACGTTCTATATACTTAATGAACTTCTGCCTATAAAATAATTGGTAAAATTTTATGGTTAATAAACTGGTGGGTTATAAATGTGTTGCATTAATATTTATTAATGGATTATTGTCAAAAAACAAAATGATATTTCACAACCTCCTTCTTTCCTCTATTATAGACATCCTCTATTTAGTAGACAATAATAGCAATGACTACTAGAATGCAATTCAAAATATAAATTACAAAATATTTTTGAATATTTAGTTTAATTTAAATATAAAATATAAAAATAGATAAAATTTATAATTGCATTTATTGCATTCAACCATTGATCTAGCCCGTCAATTATATTTACGAACTGAAGAAGTGCACAAATACATTATAGGCATAAAGATAAGTAGGAAATAAAAGTAACAATAAAAATAATGGCTGAATCCGTTACCGTAAAAAATGTAACGACGTTACCATTACCGTTACAGACAAAACAAAAGTAACAATTTTTATCAAAAAGAAGAAAATGATAATGGTAACTGTGTTACAACTAACGCGTAACGTCCCAATCCTAATAGTCTTATTGTCAGAACGATGTTTACAGCTAAATTTTTAAAAAGTCAAGAAATTATATTACAATCTTATTTTTTTTTTTATATTTTTTTAATAATACAATTAAATCGAGAATGATCAATATACGGTCATAGTAAGATAGTACTGAAATAATGTTTCTCGTGTAATTTTACATATAATTTCTAATTCTTTCGTAATGTGCGCCGTTACTTTTGGTTTTAAACACATCTCTTAAATTGAATTAAAAAAGTAATATCACAGAATTAAATTAACAATGTAATATCAATGTAGTATTACTGATGCTAACTTATACCTCTAAGATATCTTACCCCGAAAAAGGTGAAAATCTGTTGCAAAAAATATTGCCTTGACCAAGATTTAAACCGGGATCTTCCTACCAGGATTTTTCTTTCTTTTCTTTAATTAAAATAATTGAACAAAAATCTGAGTAGCAATAATTTAATTTAACGATTTTTAAATAGCTTTTTTGCTCGTAGAATAACGCTGTTAGTTATTCTCTGGAAGCTTGATTATAAAATATGGTCAGAATATATTCGTTTACGTCAACACACAAAGAACGACGAGATGACAAACTTTTTATTCTTTTCAGGGATTGAAGCCGAAGCGACGGTGTTATCTTAATCTAGTCTCTGTTCGTAGTCCGCAGCCCGATGAAAATACCGTCGGCATGCCTCGTAGCGTTTTCCATTTTTGTCTTCGGGCGCAGCTCTAAAGCCGTCACCGTTTACGCGCGATTCAGCCTAATCACGGCAGCTGCTGCGGCAGCGGCGGCGGCGGTGGCGGCGACGACGGCGGCGAGGCGGCTGGAAAAACCGCGAAAAAGGCGTGAAGCTCGTGAGGGACAAAAAGCGAGGAGAGCCAGAAAAAAGGAGAGAGAAAAGAGGGAATACGGCGAGAGAAGCGCGCACGACGTATAATCGCGTCAGATCACCGAGGCGTCAATGGCTGCTGCTGCTGCTGTTGGGCTTATCACGCACACACACATACACACACGTGGGGTGCAGGATGATGAAAAGAGAGAGAGAGAGAGTGAGAGAGGGAAAAAGAGGCAGAGACACGTGGAAACTGGCAGACACGTATCGACACGGCGAATAGACAGCCGTGTGGGTGCACGCGAAGGCCAGGGGAACGACGTTGCGCAAACGACGAGGAAGAGAGAAAAAGAGAAAGAGAGAGAAAGAAGGAGGACAAGGATACCTTCTTTCTCTCTCTATCCACAGGAAAAGGAACCAAAGCAGAAGCAGCGTCGGCGGCGGCGGCGGCGGCGGCGGCGGCGGCGGCGGCGGCGGCGGCGGCGGCGGCGGCGGCGGCGGCGGCGGCGGCGGCGGCGGCGGTGATGGCGACGGCGCGAAGAGAGAGCCTCAGCGGGACACGGAAGGGTGCTTTCATCACATAGAGGACACAACCCCTTTTAGTGGCCACCGCCGTTTCCCCGCCGCCACTCTCCCCCACGTCCTAACCTACCGTGTCCCCCGTCGCTCTTCGGGAAGCCGTCCTCTCTTTCTCTCTCAGATTCGCCCTTACAGACTCCCTATGCCTGGCCGCTCATCCGTTTGCCAGTTCAAGGTGGCTGCGTTCATTACCGGAGGATACACCGGGTGTGGTGTGGGACTCCACCGAACCCGTCGTCGGCTTCCCTTACCGTGCTTCCCTCACCGGCCAGCCCCCCGAGAGAGAAAACGTTCCGTTTAATAATTATATCGATGAGTCGCCAAGGACGCCGTGGCGCTCAAAGTATCGCGCGGATCGCGAAAACGCCGATCGTAAACGATAAATTCACCGAGGAAATTTAAAGCGTCCAAAGAAATCACTTGAGAACTATAGTATTCTAACATCTAAAAATTGTACGCGTTGTCTGAAAAATATCGATTAAGTAATTATGCATGTGCTTTTAATAAATATAATAATACTCGAAGACAGATTTCTTTATTTGGGTGACATGGGAAATAAATCAGAAATACCGTGTGAAATGTTTTTATTTAATCAATTAAAATTGCGAATGTAAGATATTAAGATATTAACGTTGAAATTTTGCTATAATTAGTAAATAATATTTATAAATAATGGATTTACACACACACGCACACACGCACACACGCACGCACGCACACACGCGCGCGCGCACACGTCAAATAATGAATAATTTTATCAAAATTAGTAATTAGACTAACTTTAAAAGTCAATGATTTCTTTCTAATAACAATCTTTCCAGGAAGGATTCATCATAAATTCATCAAAGAATATATTTGTCTAAAATATCCGATCATTTAGAAGCATGCGGCATACTTGTATGAACTGTTACACCTGTTGAAACTTGCAAAAGCGATCACGGACGCACGTGAAAGTACCGTGCCGAAATTGAACAAACACGTGCGTGTCCCTTTTATAAATAAGTAATGAGCGATCAACCGAGAGATTGTTACTGAGATTTTCGTTTCTAATTGGAGCGAAACGAGAAGTCCCCGCGCAGAGTTGCGAAGATTAACCGACCGCACGAGCGCACGTGCACTTAAACAGCCTCTAATTGCTAAACTGAGAGGAGCGGAATCGCCGTTGAGCGCCTCATTCCGAGTTTCCCCGTTTTGCTAACGGGGAAAGTATATTTTTTACAAAAGCAGGTAATTATTAACTCCCTCATTATCAGCGAAGGACGTACGTGAAGGATATATTCTAATATTAAAAAATTATTGTTAAAACTTTAGTCTGCAAACAAAACTATACAAAATAGTTACACAAGAATCTTCCTATTAATATAATATATATACACATACAGATTTTTATATTATATATAAAAATCTGTTTAAAAAGTCTGTTTAACTAATTATAGATAAAGAAGAGTGTAAAGTTCGAGGCATGATTTTGTACAATAAATAAAAATGTCGGAATATTATATACTCCTTTAGTTTTATTATTAATATACTCCTTTAGTTTTATTATTAGTTTTCCAAGAGAAACGTCGGATTAATAAAAAGAAAGCTTTTAAAATTTTGACGTACTGTCGAGAAAATTATGTTATTTAACTATACTTATTTCTCTGCAGTAAAAAATTGTAATTATATTTACCATTTATTAAATAGATATTTATTTTGTTTTTATCATACATATCTTGACATTTTATTATATTAATAAGTCACTGTACCAGTCAATGAACAAATTAGAAATTAGACCAGTCAATGAACAAAGGTAAAATAATTTAATACAATTACATTTTTGAATCCAAAAATTACATTTTAATAAAATCTTCATGAAAAATAGATTTCAACAATATCAATTAATTTTGCAGTTTATTATTTTGAATTCTTATTATTTTTACAGTTTTTTTAAACAGTCATTTATTGGCGATTGTTCAGCTACTGGTGCAACGATCCTATTTAAAATCATAATTTATAATAAAATTTTATTATATAAAGATTTCAAAATTAATTTAAAAAATAGTCCAATGTTCTGCATCAGAATACTAAATTTTGTTGGATTTGATTAAAATCACTTTTTGCAAGAACTTTTCGTTGTTGATTATAAATGTTTTAAAATTAAAAATAGCTAAAACATTATCACAAAATTAAAAAATAATTAATCTAGACGGTAAAAATTTCTAAATTAACAATGATTGATATATAGCGCACCAATGTAGCGCACTATTTCTTTTCAAATTTAACAGATCCAAAAAAATTTTATACCATTAAATTATTATTTTGTCATAATTTCTTTAATTTTGTTATTCCAATTTAATATTAATCTTTTCGTGTTACGTAGATTTTTCCTTATTTTTCCATGTATTACCTTTGACTAAATGTTTTTAATAATATTTTTAAAATAATATACTTTTTCTTGGTTTAATATAAAATTATTAATATACAAAGTTTAATGGCGTGCGCATAACGCGCGCCGTTGTATATTTTAGTTTATAGTAAAATTTTATCACAGTTGATGGATAACTATAAACAAGATTACTGTTTCTAATACTAGAACAATAATAACCATAAAAATAAAGTTCTTAACCATTATTATTTTATTATGCACAATATAGTGCACAAATATTGAATTTTTTTTTTTCAGTGTAAATAAAAAGGAAAATAATAACCTTATAAAAAGGAATTTAAGGTTTCATATCAGTTAATATATTATAATTTTTTAAAACTAAAGATTATAAAATATTGATAAAGGATAAAAAAGAAAGATTGATATTCAAGACGTATGTAATATATCTAATTTTATAGTAAATATAACTATTTTTTAAACATGTTTACACTAATAATGAGTAGTAATAACAACTAGTAACTATAATTTGCATGGTTAAACAAACTATAAATATATAAAAGTAAAAGAAGACTCAAGCACAGTTGTTGGAAATATATTCCACTTAAATTAACATAAATTTATTTATGAAACGTTTTTACTCTTCTTCTGACTATCTTCAGTGATTCTCCCAAAAAATAACAATTCACAAATTTTTCGGACATTTCCGTAGAATAAATTTTTGACTTTCACACGGAACCTGAGAAACTTAAAATACAACTTTAGAATAAATTAATATTACAATATTTGAAGTAAAGTGTACTTTATTTACGTTCGAACAATTGGCATTGTCATGTATCATTTTTATTTCTTTTAATTTTAAATATCGAAAGTTCTTATACAAATATTGTTTATAAATAAGCAGTTAGCACCAAAAATGGTTATGAATTATAGTTAAAATATAGTAATTGCATTTTTTTTCTCTAAGAATGTGTAGAATAGAACATTCTATTTCTAAGGCGCGGTGGGGTGTAGCACAAATGCATCCAAATTGCCAAGTACCTGCGTATCTTTGAAAGCACGCGTGTGCCTTTACGTTCGCAGATATTCCGCAGCGACGTCGGCAAGTTCGCGATACTTCAGAGAAATTAACATGAGGAGCAGAAGGAAGCCGCGTAGGTAGTGTCGAAGAAGACGGATGGTAAGACAGGATAAGGAGATATTAACCGAGTTTACGGTAGCGGTGGGCGGTGGGAGATGAAAGGGGGGAAGGAGGAAAAGGGACACTGCGTAGCAACCAAAAGGGGTTTGCTCGCGGCTTTCCTTCCGCCGGTTTCCTCCACACTCTCGTGTTGCGAGGCTAAGATGGTGAAGAGGAACGAGCGTCTTAGCCGTCGTCACCGCCGCGCCGCCATCGGAAACGGGGAACCGGGCTTCCCTTATCTCGAGTCTGCAAGACTGCCTCCGGTAATACCGTGCGCCACTGGAAACCCTTACGAGCGACGAGAACCCCGTGAAATATCGCTAAACGGCTTGGTGCCCCTTTCCCACCCACCTCTTCCACTTCGATCTTCCACTCCCGCCTTTTCGAACACTTCGCGTCGACGGCCATCCCTTTGCACGTGCACCAGCCGTAAGCTCTCCCTCTACAGGACCGTATCCACTTTCACCAGCGAGATAACGCAAATTGCACCAATGACAATGGACAACGTCACGCGACCTGTCAGCTGCCGATGATGGTTTTCCCTCGCTCAATGACAGGCGAACATTGTGCATCGGCATTCACAATCAGTGATACCACATGCGTAGAAAGTTCCATTTTAATCATTTGCTCGTAACATACAAAAATTAATTTCACGCTATGCATGTAAGATCATTGCAGTGATGTTAATTACCCACGATATTGCAACAATATATTGAAACCGTTCCGTTTTATTTTTTATTTGTTTTTAATTCTTAATTTATCTTTTGACGTTATAATTATTATATCGATATTCTTTATGAATCTCAGTATTGTCGAAATTTTGATTTAGGCGCCGATACTAGCATCTTCGTGCGGGACACGAAAACGAGTAACAAGAAATGCCGAGGAAACAAACGAGCGCGCTTCATTATACGCGACGCCGACACGCTTCGTTTGTCCCCGGAAGTTGTGCTTCGGGAGGGGTGACGTCGACACGGCGACCGAGGAGGGGGTGGGTGAGGGTGAGATGCGAGGAAGAGGCAGAAGGGAGAGTGAGGTGTAAATGGGAAGCCGGGGCGGAGGGGACGGCTTGAATTAATACAATCACGCGGGGGTGGCTCACCACTCGCAGTCCGTGGCAAAGAGGGTGAGAAGCAACGAGAGATAACCACCCCTTTGCTTGTCATCGAAATTATACGCTGCCAACACTCGACCTCGTTTACCGTGCCGACTTTCTCTCCTCCTCCTCCTCCTCCTTCTCCTCCTCTTCCTCCTTCGTCGCGTAATCCGTCTTGCTTACGATTAGTCCTTCCCTCGCTAAATATATTCCAAATTTTCGGCAGCCAAAGAATATTTGTATGTCAAGATGTCGAATCGAGTTTCGACATTAGAAGCTAAATGCGTCAGTATGTAACGAACTGTATACAAACAATGTGATTAGTACAGTTTTCCTTATCCCAATCAATTCTTGTCTTTAATCTGACTTTAATCAACTAAGGGACACATTTTTAAATTCTAAACAATTAACTTAATTCTTAATTAATTTAAATTTTAGCAAATCCAATATTTTGCTTAGAAAACTTATTTAATAAATTGGAAAAGATTTATTAATCAATTAATGTTTAACTCGTCTTTAATTAGTTGTGCTTTCACGTGTCTCGGTCTCTATTCTCCTTAATTATTTATTACACACATCCTTAACATGCGTTCTTCTAAACATTGGTCGTTGTATTAAATATTACCACATATGAGCCAAAGTAGCTAACACACCCGCTCTGGAAAATTGAACGGTTCCAGATTCAATCCTTAAGATGTTATTTTTTGCAACAAATTTTTTACAGTATTTGAAGTAAAGGGATAATAGATGCTTGTTAGCATCATGTTTTAAAATTGATGGGTCATTAATGTTATTTTAAATATTATAAGAAATACAAAGATAATACCTTGTCGCTTCGAAATCGAGAATAGATTTTTAATATAATAAATTCGGGCTCATTAAAATGCACATCTAATTCAAGTATTTCTGTTTCATTTCTTTGAAATTTTTGCTGTATATAAGAAGGAGCTAGTTGAGCTGATAAGTTCGAAGAGTGATACTCCGTAAATATTCTACATTTAAATATGAAAAACTAAGTAAATGCTTGTAATCGTATCCACTGGCCATTTCTCCGTCGCAGATTTTCAGCTTCAACACGTGCCTGAACGATGTTAGCGTTTACATTATGCGTACATGAACCACAAAGTTGAAATAATTTCAGATTAAGGCATACACGAGTTACATTGTAAAAGTGTACAAATATATAACTCATGTATATAGCAAATATTTCACACTGTGAGAGGCAAGAGGACTTACTTTAATCAAGCATCCCGAAGTGAAAGGCGAGAATGTTATAATTAAACATCCTGAAGGTATTCACCTTCACTCTCTGCCTACTCTAACTCTATAAATATATTTTAAAATAATGCATTTCAGATCCGGAGTTAATTGATGTGAAGCGACAGCATTCAATATTGATTTATATCCTTAAAATTATTGATTTTAAGTCAATGTAATATCTTTAGCTTTTAATTTAAAATTGTACACAAAAATAGTTAAAAACCATGTAAATAATAATGTAGGCATTTTATTCATTAAAAATAAGAAAGTGCGACATTAATACACTTTAATACATCTTTATATCAATATATTCCGGGAGCATCGTTTCCAGAATCGATTCCAATAAGGATTGTGCGGGGTCTTTTAAGGTTCGACTAGCGTTTTCGAGTGCAGTGGGTTCTAACCTGGTTCATAGCGGATTAATGACGTCACATGCTCTTAGGTCACATGCTTTTAGGTTCTCATTGGATGATTCCAGCATATGGTGTTATTAATCTGACTCAGGTGAAATTAAAACCCACTGCACTCGAAAACGCAATAAGTTTCAGTTTCGGTCAAAATTGAAGCAAACTTTTGGTTATGAAACTGAAGTTGCACTACAACCGGTAACATCGGCGCGGCGCAACAATCGCTGCGATTTATCAAGTAAACAATTATCTAGTTCTGCTGGACAAATTGCAGACAGATGCAGTAATTTGGTAAGCATGAATGCCGATAAATCATTATTTTTATTTTACATTTTCAATTATTTAACTTCAACTATTAGGCTGCGTTTTATTTGGACGCTCGCATGCTTTATTCTCTCTTATCGAAAACTTTCAAAAATGCTATAATAAAGTTTTTTATTGAAGACTTTCTCAAAATATCTTGAAGAACCTAAATTTTGGAAAAAATGTTACGTACAAAAATTTTTGAGTTTCAAAAAAGCTATGTGATTGGTCAATTAGATTTTGAGTTTGGAGCCTAATTAGAACCTAGTAAGGACCAAGTAGATAAAACTCATCTTATATAAAAAAAACTTTTATATTGCATATTAGGAAGTTTTTTTGAATTAACAAAGTCGGCAATTGTGATAAAAAATTGCATATACAACAAAGTTACAACTATTATAGCTGTTAACTTTTGGCGATAAAACTTAAACATATTTACTATAATTTGAATATTAAAAAATAGGAGTTAATGGAATAAATTAAATAAATTATAAGCCTTTAAAAAAAGGTGTCTCATAATAGGCGACTTTACCCTATATATTTACATACATAAATAGTATATTTCTTGTGCATGCTTCTATATTAATACATATCCCTATCTAGGATTTTTATATTTATCATGACAATTTCGGTTTCGGTTTTGGATTTGACCGAAACTAAAGATTGATCGAATATTCGGTTTCAGTTTCACCTAAAATAAAAAAAGAATGGTTTCGGTCGGATTCTAATTCCAATAATGATTGTCTCTATATCAATTTTATTGTATGATACATAGAAGAGTAATAGCATGATGTAAAAAGAAAGGTGTAACAAATAACCAGATGCGTAGTAAACAATATGTCTCGACCAATTAGAATTACGTCCAAATGCTGGATTTCATTATGGCTACAGTCTTACTTGGGTATTATAGTATTTAGACCCAAATTTCATTGGCTCATCGCACATCGAGCCGCCGACGATGCGCGTTGTTTCACCTTTTTTCTTACATCATGAGTAATAGCATTAAATATAAAAATGTGTTCTGTGGATTTATCTTATTAAAAAGATGATGTATCTTAAAGGTAAAAGAAACGTTTTTTTCATTATTTAAGATAATGTGAGAATAATAAGGGGAATGAAAAATATTGTCATTAACTTCAAATTACCTCTAAATTACCATTCATTGTAACAAACAATATTTGTTTTTATTTACAAAAAATTATCTAGATAATCGTCTATAGATAGAAAATGTCTTGTCTTTTTTATATTATTATAATGTATATTATCTTCATCTTTATTTTAAGCAAAAGAAATGTTCTTTTTCAAATTAATTAAGACAACGTGAACAATAACAAAAATATAAGTATCATTTACCCTAACAGAATTTTTCATAGTGATAACAATAAGGTTACGTTCCAAAATTCACTGTCAGTATTGAAAATCTAGTACAGGCAGGTACTCGGAACGAACTACAACCAAAACTGATAACCGTTATTTTAACCGGACCGAAATCAAAATATTGTGTAGGTTAATGGACCGCAGCTATAACTGGACTGAAAACATTTGTCCGGTGTTTTTAGTCCGATTTTCGATTTAATTTTCGGTTTTCAAAACCAAAAATTGGGTAATAGACTCGGATCGTAACCGTGACCGAATCGAAATAGAATTTTGGTACGGATCCCTGAATATAGGTAACGTGAACTAGATTTAAGTACTGTAAACGCAGATTAGTAGTACAATACAAAGATTGCCCTAAAACTATAAATTTGAAAAACTTTAGAAACAATTTTACCACTCGTTATATAATGTAAATTATATATTTTTTTATTTTTTTAACTTTTATTTTTACTATAGTATTGATTTTAAAAATAAATATTTTTTGTCAGATTAAATAATTATTTAAAAAATTCTTATTTAAAAAAAATTAAGTTTTAGAAATAAAAATATAAACATATGGTTTTCACATCATAAATTCTTTTGCTCAGTAGCGATCAATATTATCTAAAAATTATGTAAATAAAATCATATATAATTTTATCTTTACCTAAGTAAATTAAATTAAATCTTTGTTTTATTTAAAATACATTTACATGTAATTTATTTTATCTTGAACTATTAGATAATTTTAAATTATCTAAACGCAACGCTGATCATTATTAAATTGATCATAATTAAATTGATTATCCATTTAATAAAATCATGATATTATTTGTGTAACTGTACCTAAATATCTACTAAAAATTTATTTGACGCGCAGTTTCATACACTTGAAGAGACATATAAAATCAAGAAATATTAATACACAAAGATCCAATTATAAAATTTTATCCGTAATTAGTTATGATTAAAAATTTTTTTTATTATTTTAATTATCCTATAAAATCATACAAAAATTGATATTGGGAATAAGTTTGTAAAATAGATATGCAAAACGTAAGGTACGGTTTTCTGAAATATCAAAATTAAAAAATTCGGATTATTTTGCTCAGAAAAATATTTGTTAATTTCTTATTTATATTTCGTTCTTTAAATTTCCTTTTCAATATATATTTGCTTGAGAGAGAGAGAAAGAGAGAGAGAGAGAGAGAGAGAGAGAGAGAGAGAGACTCCAGAACTGTATTTCACTATCAACTTGGTGTGTGGCTTGACATCGAAAATATCACCAGAGCATCGAAAATAATGATCGCGCTCACCTTGCGGAAACCGAGCGAGTGCGAAAGAAACATTTCATTCCCCGTGGGAGAACGCATGGAATCGGGTTACGGGGGTTTTTAATAAAATCAGACGCCCGCTGAGGCGTGTCAAATGGAAATATGCACGTTCGGCCGAGAGATTTTGCGGGCGGGGTGAGGCCTGCTCCGTTTGTAAAACGGGGGAGCGACTCGATAACGATGGAATTCATCCATCCATCCATCCATCTATTCCGCCGCGCGGAGGTGGGCAACGTTACGACGCAGAGAGAGCGATGGAAAGAATTTTTTTTTTTCTTCCTTCATTTCCTTCCGCTTCCCTGGGCCTGTATCGTAATCAAGAAGACACGGAGCGAATTAGCAATTCGGTTTCGCGGGAGATTTGCCGGTCGTGAACTGTCCGGAAAGAATTTTCCGCAAGAGCATCAATGCACCTATCCTGCCCGGTATAGACAGCCAGTGAATATTTTTAAATATTCTGTTAGATATCCAAAATATGTTGTAATCTTTATATATTTTTAGTAATAGTAAATAAAGTCACATGTTTAATTTGAATCGATATGCGCGTGTTTAACTAAATCTTGAATTGGTTTAGTTAATTTTTAAATAAAAAATTTCAAAATAACTGACCTGAATAAATCTTTACATACCGTTTTCTGTGTACTTAAATAATTTTTTAATCAACCCAATGTTTAAGTGATAGTATCAAACTATTTATCTAGTTTTATAACACTCACAGTGCTTGTCAATATTTTAGTTGCTCAATAAATTTTTTTTTCTGGTATAAAAAACAAATCATATTTTTCTGAAAAAAATTATATCTTTGCTATGTTTTTGAAACTGCACTTCTGTTAATGAGTTTTGTAAAAAAAAAAGCAAAAATACATTCTTTTTAATACATCAGCCTTACTATGAACAGTTGGAAAATTTTGTATTAATTTTAACATATATTACATATCCCACTTAACTTTTTGTATTAATTTAACACAAAATGAATATGTTATAAAGTAACACAAATATTATGTGCAAAAGTAGCACAAAAATGCAACACTTTGATATCATTTGAAAACAAATTGTGAAAGCGTATATTTTCAGTACAGTTAACATTTGTAATATGTTGACAAGAACATTTTTTTGTATATTCATTTATCTTATTATAGAATTTATATTTTAATACTGTACTATTTTTATATTATTTGTTTATTTACTTATTCAAAATTATGTTATCTTAATACAAAAAATATTGAATAGCAATTTAACATAAAATATTCAAGTAACATATTAAATTAACACAATGGCATATATAAAATTAACACTTGGATATATAAAAAATTTTAACAAGGATCCATTTTAACATAAATATACATTAATGTTTTCTACTGTATTCTTATTTCGTATATTTACAAAACAAGCATTTATAATTAGCTTTCTAATTTACGAAACGCTCGACACATTTTCAAAGAGACAATTTTATTTTGTAAAAATATCCATTTAAAAAAAAATTAATTACGTTTCCCTGCTTCGCTTAACGCTATCGAAAGCTTTACGACAGTACAAGATTGGTGGTACCGCCGTAACGGGTGTCTCGGTTGGATAAGGGTTAAAAAGCTTTCTCACTTCGAAAGTATCACCCTTCCGATTCTGCGATGGAGGGTGGTGGAGTTCGTCGTGCGTCGAACTGTGTCACGGTGAAACCGTGCGGAGTACATGGCGCGAAGTCGATAAACGTGACAAATGCGAGATACAACCCGGACGACCGACGATGCCGAAGGAGGCGTCGAAGTTGCCCCGCTAACACTTATGGGACGACGTTCGTTTTATGGGGCTTCTTATCGGCCCGCTGCCAGACCATAAACGCATTTTCGATGTATACAAGACGACGCGTTTACGTGTAAGTCATGTTCTATTTTTTTTTTTCTTCTCGTTTCCTTTGCGAAGTATCTTGAGGGAGTGAATACGCGTTGCGCACGTGCGCTCATCAAACGCATCGCGTTAAAATGTGTTTTGCTGACGAAAAATAATGTAAACTATACGAAAACAAAAGATTAAATCGATATATTTGATTAATCTTTTTGTGAAGGAATAAAAATCTTAAAGTTAGAAGATAAGAGAAGCATTTTAGTATCATGCGATTTCAAAGTGACATAAATATTATATTCACCGTCGTATATCGTCGATTTTACTTTTTTCTTGTTGAATGATCCAGTGAATACTGTTGGCCACATTCTAAACATTCAAAACTAACGTAAAACTATACACATGTGTTAGTGTCCTTGGAAAGATTAACCTATTAAAGCTCATGATCAGACTACCAAGATTAAATAAAAAATAATAATTGGAAATAGAACCAGAACGTTGGAAAACATTACTGATATAAAAAACAATAGTTTCAAAAATTAATTTTGCAACTAATTGTTATAAACAAATTCTTATAAATTGACTGTAAAGGAATTGATTCTGCCGATCGATTCTACTGGAAAAATTATTATATAAAAACGTATAACTTTATTAAATCGTTTTCGTTTTATAATGCTCATAGTGCTTGTAAGCATCATCATGCTAATAGTTTGTAACAATTAATTGCAAAATTTATTTTTTCAACCTACTTTTTCTCTTGGAAATATTATTTTACATTTCAAATCTATTTCCAATTATTACTTTTTAATTATCCTTGTTAGTCTGGTCATGAGCAGGAATAATTTTAATTTTAATTTTATTGTTTATGCGTTTATTTTTTGGCATAAAATAAAAACAATTTTAAAAAGCGTTATGTATTTTGTAGTAAATATTTAATTTTTTTATAAAATGATTGGCTCAATCAGTTTTCCTCTATAGTCAATTCTTAAGAATTTGTTTATTATTGATTAACTGCAATTAACAGCAATTAACAAAATTGATGTTTTATGTCTGTAATGTTTTTATAAACTCCAGTCCTATTCCTTTTTTTTTTTTTTTTATTAATTCCTTTACGAGTCTGGTCATGGACTTTAAAGGCTTTAATGGTTGATAAATGGTAAATAAATGAAATAATGTAATGATTTTGTAATAAACAAAATTAATAATCCTTTAATATTTGTTACTGTATAAAGAGAAGCATTTTTATATTGAAATAAATTGTTGCAAATTATTTCAATAATAAAATTAAATTTTTTTGTTTTCAAAGCAAAGCATTTTTCTGAAACGGATGAAAATTACACACAATATGTACAAATGCGTTTTATCATATTTATTATTTTCCAGGATTATGTGTTCTTTTAATTAATATTGGTTTATTTTAATTTGTTAATTAAACATAGGCGACAATATTAACAATATAAATATCTCAAAAAAGTAAAATATTGCAAAATATATTAAAAAATCATTCATTATTAAAACATCTTTGCCGAGAGGGATATTTAATTATTTAGATAGAATATCCGTTACGTATTTTTACTGCGTATGGATTTTCGTGCACTTAATAATCGCAGGGAAGGGGAAACACGTGGAACAGGCAGATCGAACAATCGCGAGAAACGGGTTCTGAAGATTAGATATCCGGTGCCGAAAGCTCTTTGCGCTCTCGGACTTTTTCTTTTCTATCTATATAGAACTCGATCTCAGAGTTTCACGAAGCTCATCAGTCGCCACCGCTGCCGCCGTTGCACCCCTCCACCTCAAATCTCACCCCTTAGACATCGCGCGACTCTCTTATCAGCGACCTGCAGGTTATCACTGGCGGTCGAAGGTTATGAATTAAAAGACGAAAAAAAAGGTGGGAGAAGGGATAACAACCGCCATCGTCCCGCCGTCATCCCGGCTTCGAAAGTGCGATCGCGACAGAGAGAGAAAGAGAGGAAGGGAGAGAGAGACAGAGAGAGAGAGAGAGGGACAAAGATAGAGAGGGAGAAAGCCGTCTGTCGTCTTGTATATCTACCCTCGTACGGTGGAAATTTCGTTACGGGGGTGATTTTCTGCGGGGGATGGCCAGCCCCGTCCCCGCTTTAAACCTGATTGGATGCAGAGTTATCTCGCGCTGCGTTACTTCCGGATGATTGGTCGCTGCGGTCGTCATGACTACCTCACCACCACCGCCGCCGCCACCGCCGCCACCGTCGCCGCCGCCGCTACCGCCGCTGCCACCGCCGCCACCGCCGCCGCCGCCGCCGCCGCCGCCGCCGCCACCGCCACTGCCACCCACGCAAGCCACCTCCACGCGTAACTGCCTTCCCTACACCCTTCCTCGTTTTCTGCACTCCCACATCCTTCGTCTCGCTCTCTTTCGGTTTCCTCTCACGTTCGCCTGCACATTCAGATAACAGGTTGCGCCTATGTGTGCATAACGCAATCCTCTCCGCGTGTAGCTTCATGTTCTCGCGAGATCACATATAATCTCGGCCGCTTTTGATATCTTAATCCTTTTCAAAAATGTAAATCTTCTATGAGACACCTACGTATACCTGATCCCAATAATCCTTGACATTATAAACATTCACGCAAACTGTCTCTTTTAACGTCAAAAGATAAGGCCTCAATTATATTAATCAAGTTTTATATTAATTTTAACTATTTCGATAACTTTAGAGGTATTTCGGTAATTTTTAGCGATTAAGCATAAACTATTTTATACGAACCAATAATACCTGCAAATCATTCATAAATAATAATAAGAGAACGTTAGCATCATTATTATTAAATTCATAATCAATTTAATACTGTGATGATATTCTTGTTCAATTTACCACTGTGTTTTAAGGCCGAAAATTTTATTCGGCGCACAGTTTGATAAATTTTAAAATGTATATAAAATCACACATGATTTAGCATTAAGGCCAATATTTAAGACCGTCTCAAAACGCTAATATAAATTTTTGATTGGTTTATAACATCTTAAGATTATTCTTAAGATATTCTTAAGAATGTACGAGTATAATAACAGAATGAATACTGACCTCCAGCTGTGACCGAATAAGACTCATCTTTAATTGGTCACTCATGAATATTATATGTAGAGAGAGAAAGTGAGTGACAAAGAGAGAGAAAGGTGGGACAAGACAGGAGGATGGCGAAGTAAGACAAGGTATCTCTAGTATTGCGTAATTCAAATGTAAGAATCACAATCAAGTATACTCATTAGATGTGGTTCCTCATTTGTTGAAAGTTACCCACGAACCAGCGAAATATTATAGGCAGCTGTGTTGTTATTAAATTAGACCATATAACTTATATTCTTTTACAATTTTCTTATGATTTTATCTCATTTCTTTTTTTACTTATGACATTAATATTAAATTATAGTATACTTTTAAATTATATCATCCAGTCTTGCCCACGGGTATACTCCTTCCTACCCTATTCGTGAAGCAAAATAGGGAAAAATGCTTTTTTTATTTTTTTTCCTTTTTTTAATAAAATTCATAATTTCTTGAAGACTTTATTTAAACTACATTTCAAAATATTTTCTCCAAAGAAAATTTTACTCAATATAATGTAATATATGTTACGTATACTGTATATTTTGAATAAGATTTTCCTCAGAAAGAACGTTTTGCCCCATCTTCCCTTATATAAAATATAGTATTATGTTCTTAAGAAAAAAAAAATATAAACATATATTTTTATAGAACATAGTACTTCATTATTTTGGCACAAATTCATAAATTTAAACTTTTTGCAATTTTTCTTTCACATAAACATGAGCATATGAAAGTATCTCGCAATAAAATGAAAGAGCTTTTTAAATGTTTTAGAGAATTCTTCACTGCAGAGAGAAAAATATTTAATATTAATGACTATAATTATTACTACTGCATAATAGAATAACTATAATTAAGGGCTCCATTTTTATAGTTATGACTATTCTTAGTTATTATTAATAACAATAATAACTAACAGCTACAATAACTATAAAAATATTGTACTATTACTATTATTATTCGTGTTAGTAATAATAATTTTATTAAGAATTGAAAAAAAAATTTACTGTAAATTTTGATAATTTCAAATATTAATGTATACTAAAATACCAAGATATAGATGGTAAAAATGGAATAAATATTTTTGTATAATAAACTCAATCGCATTTAATAAATACAACTGTTTTTTTTAACATGCGCTTACTATTTACGTAATAATAATAATTAGAAGTTATAATTTGCATAGTTAAAACAACTATATATAAATGGCATCAAAAATGACTATGAATTATAATTAAATTATGTTAATTGCAACCATTTTTTTCTCTCACTCATTATCAGTATGAATACTAATTGTACTAAAATTCATTTCTCATCATTCATTCAACATTTCTTTCTACCAAACAACTCATGCGTAATGTAAGCGAAGGAAATTTATCTCATGCTGATAACTGATAAAAACCGAAATCGTGAATAAGAAAGTCAAGTGTTCTTGTATCGCATCTCTTAAAAAAAAAGAGAGAGAGAGAGAGAGAGAGAAATAAATTCTCATCCAAACTTCTCAAAAATACACACGTTGTCGATGCAAAACGTGCGCGCGCGAAAAGTAACGCAGCGCGGAAATCACACTCGGACCATTGAACATCAGCGTGGTTTGTAATTCGGCGCGTGGATTAATGGCGCGTATGCCTGCCGAATCGACATTCTCGTTCCTCGCAGCATCGTTCGACATGCTAATAACAGCGGCGTTCACGGCGCCCGTTTGCGAATCGCTACGGCCGGAGCGGCGCTAACGACCGCCGCGTCGAAAACAAAATTGACGACGGGTATGATCCGGTGGTCTCGAACGTCCGCACGGCGAAATTCGACGTGCGGAATAACGAGACGCTCTTACTCGGACGATAAATCTCGTTCGCACGGGACGAAACTGACTGTCACGCTCGCAAACACGTCGGTCGTTATAGTCTCTTCATCGTTTATTCATATGAACGGAAGAAATCTTTCGTGATACATAATTAATTTTATTTTTATTTACTGTTAATGTCAAGATGAAGAAAAATGTAATGCTGATTTAGCATTTTAGTCCCTTATCTGAGTAACATAATTATTGAGAATACGTTACATATTATACTATTTTATAATTATTTTATATTATTTTTGACATGTTATTTTATAACATATAACGTTATTTATCAAGAATGTGTTTTGTATTGAAATATATGTAAAGAATTGAATAGTCTTATACAGCATATAACATTTAGTTAATGATATACATAGTAAATGAAATTACGGTTTCACTTTCCAAGAAGAAAATCCTCACAAATTATTTAAATATTTAAAACTTTTTTTTGAAATATCAGAATGTTAATAGAATAAAATTAGACCTCAAAGGAATATTAATGCAATTTTTCTTTAACTTTGAACATAAAGTCTACAGTAACAATAAGAGAAACAAATGCTTGGACAACTCTGAAATTTAAATACTCATCAGCAATAATTTATACACCTTGTTAATTGGAGACTCCAATTTTGTACGTACAGACTGCGAAATTTTTATATCACTCAAATATTGTCACAAGTCTGGACGCCATATTCGTTTAAGAAATGATAAAAAAGATATAAATTAAAAAATATAAAATATTTTTTGTTCTCTGCATGAAGTCCATACTCCAGACATATATTAATACGTAGTATAGGGTAATGTGGGATAAGGTGGGGCACCATCAAAATTTCTATGTAGTAATGAGTTTAGAGTAAAATAAAAAACTGTCATCTGTTACTTATTATGACAGCTCATGTTTCAATTAGCCATTGGAGTTTGTGTACAAATATTTTGTTGCTGTACGAGACCAATTTTAAAAGTTACTCTAATAAAGTTTTTCCTTGTGTTCATAATACTCGTGATTTAAGCAAATTTTTTAAGCATTGAACGAAAGAAAACTATGTGCAGTTATCGTTTTTCTGTTATTTTTCTAAATAAAAAGAAAAACATGTAAAAACTTAATCTAGTTTCAATAATGAATGATTGCGTGCAAATTAACGTTGTGGGGTAAAGTGGGACATTTTAAGTGAAGTAAAGTGGGGCACGCCAATAAAGTCATTTTTTCATGTTTTCTTGAAGGATTAGTGCAAATCAAGTGATTTCATTAATTATTTTGAATGTTATTTCTTATACACCAAAAAAATAAAAAAAAACGTTAAAATAAACGTTTAATTTGACTAAAATTGAAAAATTTCTTTTTATTGAAACTTGTGAGAGAGGGAAGAATTTTATTGCTCTATTATTTCTTATTTAGAAGTGTTGATTAAACATAGAAGTCAATTTAAGTTGGTTTTTATGATTATTTTAAGTTGGTTAAGTTGGCTGTTTTGATTGAATTTTTTGGTGTCCCACTTCATCCCACCATTTTTTAAAAGCCCAAAATTTTTCGTTTTGAAAAAATAGCTAAAAATACATCTTAAAATTAAAACTTTGAAAATCCGTAATTATAGAAAGTTAGTTTTTTTCGTCTTCTGGTAAAAACAACCATTGATTGTACAAAAATTCAATTTTTTGACATTTTTATGAAGCCAAACAAAAATCGGCTCCACTTTACCTCACATCACCTTACTTTAATTCTGGAATAAAAATTTTCAAATCTGTCAAAGTGATAGATACGAAAAGTTGTTACAAACTTGTTGCGTTTAATCGGTAAAACAGAATAGATTTCAGGGTCTCTTTAATGTACAATTGAAAAGTATGTGCATGAAATGTAGTGCACTTCTAATAACAGTAAATTTTTTTAATGTGTCTATTTGAAAGCTTCCATTATACTATAACAAATTTTGCTGCATATTTTAAATGTGTAAGAATAAATCAAGTTGGTTCTGTGCACAATTAACAGTCTAAAATGCAGCAACAAATATATATATAAAATATAATCTTAACATAACTTTAACTGAATTAACTTTTTATTCATATAACTTTTAACGTAACCAAATTAATTTTATGTGTCATCAATTTTAACTTAATTAAAAAAATGTTGACACATAAAATTAACTTGTTACGTTGAAAGTTATATGAATAAAAAGTTAACTCAGTTAAAGTTATGTTAAGATTAAATTAAATTAAGTTAAAATAAAAGTTAATTTTAAAAATAATTATTTATATAAAATTAGAATATTGTAATTTTTTAAAATTGCATTAATTGTAAATAACAATTATAGTTAATATAATATATAATCAAATAAATTTTGGTGTTTTATTTATAATTTAAGTTTATCTAATATAAAATAAAAAAGAAATATTGTTTTTTATATAAACATGCATATATAGACATCTTTTACTATTTTTACATTTTATGATTAAATCATTAAAAATATGATACATATATAATGTAAAATAAAATCTTATATGTCAATAAAATATAATCCTATTAAAAAAATTTATCATTATTAAAGTAGTTATTAAATTTTAATAAAAGCATTATTTCAAAATAATCAGTTAACTTTCCTCGTAAGTTATCAACCAATATTCGTACCAATATTAAATCACCTAAACTAAACATTCGTTCTACATGTACTAAAGATGGTACCGATGTATTATACTATCATTTATACAGTTAAAAAAAATAACGTAGAAAAAGATTAACAAGTTAATGTTTAAAAATAACTAGTTAACATTAAAAATTACCGCATTTAAAATTAACTAAATTAAATTAAAGTTATTAACTTTTTAACTTTTCGTTTAACTTTTAACTTTTTAACTAGTTATTATACTACCCAAGCCTGATATATGGTATACAATATAGAGTATTCACTTTTATTTCCCTCTTCTTTAATATTTGAAAGTAGAGGTCCTCTATGAATCCATATCCCCTAGTTTGTAATGTCCACAATTAAGGGTTAACATGATGACGGGTGCGTTTGCAACCGACGGACATTCGTTCGAATGACAGGATGAAACTGTGGCAAAAACAAATTCCGTGGGAGGGACGTGGGTCGGTGCGACGAGCTCGATAATCGTCGCGAATCGAGCGTGGATAATGACAAGAGAGAGGACCCCGAGAACGATAAATCTCGGCGGAACGACGTGACCCACGGACAATGGGTCGCGATGGGCGTGACTACGTCGCGGGGCCCGTTTCTCCTTTTCCGTCGCGCCTAGGAGATGGAGATGTCAAGCATTGTGCGATTCGTCGCGGGCCGCTGTCTACTTCTGTCCCGCGTTGTATTCGCGAAACGAGCTGCTCCTAACCGCCGGACGTGTTTGTCGCGATTATATGTGCACGCTGGGCTGTGTTACGGGCGCGTGTTACGCGCGGTCGTGATGACTATTTCTTCATTGGTGCCAGCGGGAACTCTCGAGAGCGAGACGAATGAGACTTACGGTGACGAAAAGGATCAATGATGATTCGTATCGAGAGAGCGATTCACAATCGAGTCATCGTAAGGCAACAACACGGATCCCCTTTTCTGTTCAGAAAATTATATTTTCCTGTGACAATTATAATATAAACAGTATTTTTTTTTATAAATGTACGTTTTCTCTTAAAGAATTATATAACTTTGAAAACTTCAAGAAATTGAAGAGTTTTATTTTTCTCAAGTTTGATGCCATAAAAATGAAGCCGGTATAAATTAATAGTTGTAAGTAAATAAATCATTAAAAATTACAAACTTTACGTCTCACAGTTTTCAAACTATGTTGTATTCAAAACATTTTTTAAACCATGGCCACAATAAATTAAGCATATGGCGTAGGTGATAAAATTAAAGTTTTTAAATAATATTTTTTTAAATATTTTGTATCAATTTGCAAATTTTTTAATTTTTTTTTGCTTTTTAATTTTTTGTTTTTTAACAAATTAATAAATTAATAAAAAGAAGAAAAAATTTTTTCACGAAAATACAATGCTCATGATTTAATGTATCTGGTTCACGAAAAAAAAAATTTTTTTTAATTCCTCTGCGACAAATGTAAAGTTTAAAGAACGTTAACTTAATTTATTTTAAATATTTTACCAAAGCTAACATCTTAGCCATTATATAAGTGTAATAATTATTTAAAACTCTATTACTGTTAATTACTTTAGTACTTTTGTTATATTTTGACACTTTAATTTTATTATTAAAAGTGTATTTTCTGAATTAAAAAAATACTATTTACATCTTTTTGAACAAAAATTTGATATTGAAAAATATTCCATTTCTTAATTCGCTACCCTTACAATCACTTGATTTTTAAAATAATTTATAGATTTTAGAATATCTAGTTATAAAAAATTAATAAATTAAAAATCTCGGTATCTAATTATCTAATAATTCTTAAGAATAACAGATAAAAGGAATTACAGACATATTTTATCTGCAATATCTTTACGCAGTACTTAAGAATATTCTTGCGTACATGTTTGCTGCACGAGCGCATTTACTTCATTATAAGAGAATGTTACAGTGCTAGATTTCATTAACGTTCACCGAGTTACGAGCTTGATCAATAGTTAATGATCATATGTCTCGTATCACCATTACACTTATTTGCCTAGACACCTTTTTACTTTGGCACAATTCTGTCATTTACATGAAAAGTTATTATCGTAGGACAACTTATTATGCAAACATAAGAACTATTTTTTATTGTCGTACATGTCAACTTTTTTATCTTTAAATCTGTCAATATCAAGTTTTATAGTATAAAAATATAATTGATGAAATGCAAGACTAGTTGAGCATACAGATTAGCACAAATCTGTTTATAGAACTAGAAATATTTATAGGATGTACATACATACACGGAAAGAATAATTTTGCTAAAGTATCTAAAAACCTAGCTAATGTAAATACAGATTTGAAAATAATTTTGTTAGACCATCGAAATAATTATGTAGAACATCAAATTGGTTGCTAAAATATCAAAACGTTTTACATTATTGCTCATTATACTTGAACATTCTTTATAATTATTTTAATGGTCCGATAAAACTATTTTCCAGATCTGTATCTAATTAATTTTTTAGATGTTTCAGCAAAACCGTTTCTTCCATGTACAGTCTGATACTATTCATCAAATTTTAATAATAAATCTTTATTAAGATATTTTTATTGAGAAATAAAGTAAGTTATTAAATTTTGACGCCATAATGATATTATATACACAAGTTTTTGAAAAAAAATTATTATTTTCCAAATTTAAATTAATAGTTTGATTTAAACCAACTATTGATTTAAATTTGGAAAATAATAATTTTTTTCCAAAAACTTGTGTATATAATATCATTATGACGTCAAAATTTAATAAATTATTTTATTTTTTAATAAAAATATTTTAATAAAAATTTATATATATATATAAGAATGTTCAAGTATATATATATATGTTAAAACTATATTATCTCTCTTCATTTAAAACAAACTATAATTCAACGCAAAAAACAATGATTTTATTTAAGTATCTAAAGATTTAACCGAATACAGATCTGCAAATAATTTTGTCACACCATCAAAACTATGTAGAACACTCAAAAAAGTTGCTGGAATGTCAAAATTTTTTGCAGCATTGTTCAGCTTTATGCTTGAGAGTCTTATAAAATTATTTTTATGGTCCAATAAAATTTTGTATCTGTATCTAGCTAAATTGATACTTCTATAAAATCCGTTTTTCTATGAGGAAAGAAAAAGAAGAAAATGTCATGAAATTAAACAAATATTTTTAAAATCTTGGAATTAATATCGGAAAGAGATTAAACAGTTAAAAGTAAGAATTCAAAAGATAAGATTAAAAAGCTAATAAATTACAAGGCTATTGAATAAATACCATAATCATTACTTATTGCAAAATTATTTCTTGTCAATACAACTTCACTTTATCTATAATATGTCTGATTTTCGAAATAAATCTTTCAATATCGATCGTCATGACGTTTAATAAGAAAATCTAAAAGTACGCGAGCGAGGCGACACCGCAACGCTCCAAAAATGAAAAATTTGTCATCGAGAGGGTGAGCCACCCAGAAGCGTAATATTATCCCGGGAACCCATGAAGCCTCCACTGCTCACGGACGAGACGATGGACGGATCTCGATGGAGCAAGCCATAGGCATCCCAAGGCACAAAAAACTTCGCCGTGGAGTATTGGATGACCCGAGACGTCGCGTCGGCCGGTCATGCGCCAGACCGATCGAGATACTCTATACGAAGTTGCGATATTTTCCAAACAGGCGACAGACGACGAACGATGGGAAATGGACCACCGTGAAGCTTCGAGAATCGCACATCTGAAAGTTTATCATAATTATGACACATTCTTAAAAGTTCATATAAGAGCGTTTATAGTACACTACTCAAAAGAAAATAGGGAACACTTTCCAGACACCAAAAATTAGGCTATTTTCAAATGACTGTAACTCGGTGAAAAATCATCGTAGATAAAAAATAAAAAAAGCATTTTGAAGCTTGAAGATCCAACTTTAACGCTCTATCAGCAGATTTTCAAAATTCTTTTAACTTCCTTGTCTTCTGCAGTAAAAAAGCACACCCTGTTTTGTTCCTTAAAATTTCGTATCTTTGACACTTTGCAGCTCGACCAACAAATTTTTTTCGAACAATTCAAGTAAAGCTTCATAAACTACAACATTTTGCCTACAAAATGCTTTTTTTAAAATTTCTCTACGATTTTTTTTGACCGAGTTACGCTACTTTGAAGCTAAACCTGCATTTTTTACAAATGATATCCGTACTCCGTGAAAAATCATCGTAGACAAAAAATCAAAAAACCATTTTAAAGCTCGAAGTTCCAGCTTTAACATGCTGTTAATGGTTTTCAAAAATTTTCTCAATTTCTTAGTACTATGCCCCAAAAAAGATACACTGTTTTTTCCTTAAAATAACGTATTTTTAACAGCCTGTAGCTCAATAAAAAAATTTTTCTCGACAAATCCAATGCAAGTGCCTCAAAGTATGACATTTTCTCTACAAAATGCTTTTTTTAAAGTTTTCTCTACGATTTTTTTTGACCGAGTTACAAGACTTTGAAGATATACATTTTTTACAGTACATTTTTCCGAAAAATGACGTCTACCGCCGACATTAGCATTACCCAATGTGCACCACGTGGAGGTTGTCGGTCGGATTTTTGCACATCGTGTGTGTGTGTGTGTGAGTGTGTGTGTGTGTGTGTGTGTGTGTGTGTGTGTGTGTGTGTGTGTGTGTGTGTGTGTGTGTGTGTGTGTGTGTGTGTGTGTGTGTGTGTGTGATGTATGTATCACAGCAGAGATAAGGACCCCGCAGTTCGTCACTTCTGCAGTATTTAATGACTCCAAACCCTCTCTGCTGTGTGTGTATGCGCTCGCGCGCATGAGAGTTCAATAGTGTGTATTTCCTTCTCTCTGATCAATTACTGCTTGCAAGCGTTCTCGCATATTTATACATCTTGCAATACGATCTTGCGGAATGTTGTGCCAAATTTCCGTTAAAATTTCTCCCAATTCTTCTAAATTTCGCGGCTGTTCCTCGCGACGCCTTAATCGTCGTTCCATTTCATCCCAAATGTGCTCGATTGGATTTAAGTCCGGGCTATTGGCGGGATGATTTAACAGTCTAATTGCGTGTCGTTGAAAAAAACGTCGCGTTATATTCGCCGTATGAGGTCGAGCGTTGTCCTGCATAAAAATAAAGTTCCGACAGGTTCGATTTAATAGCAAAACGTGTGGTCGTAGAATATCGTTGATATAACGAACATCCGTCATTGCCGGAGGTGGCAGGATCACTAGATCACTTCGTCTTGTAAGTGATATACACCCCCACACCATCACGGAACCGCCGTTGTAGGATCGTATTGGCATAACGCAACGTCGATCATAGCGTTCATTTCGTCGATGCCAAGTACGTATACGAGCATCATTGCCATAAAGGCAAAAACATGATTCGTCGGAGAAATATACATTTCTCCAATCCTGTGAACTGTAAACATATAGTCGTCTTAGTCTAAAAAAAATCTCTTTTTAGACAAAGATGACCATATGTAAACATTGCATGCTCAATACAATAAAATTTTGTTTAGTACGCCGGCGATTCTCGCAGTGTGATAAGCGACACGGAATTTTCAAAATGCCGCGTAGACATTTATCGGCCGTAGAAGTTGCACGCATAATTGCGCTTTTGCAACAAGGTTTTAGTATGCGTTATGTGGCGCAAGATATTGGTGCATCTGTGTCCGTAGTGAGTAGAGTTTGGTTACGATATCAAGACACGGGAAATTACACGAGACGTGAAGGTAGTGATCGTTCTCGATTAACGACAAATAGACAAGATCGAGCCATTGTTCGTTATGAATTAGAAAGACGAATAATTACCGCAAGAAACATTCGTAATGACATTCATTTGCGTCATGTGTGCGAACAAACAATTCGCAACCGTTTGAGAGAAGCCGGTCTTCGTTCTCGTGTTCGTGCACAAGTACCAAGACTCACACTCGTACATCGCCAAGTACGTTATCAATTTGCGCGCGATCACATAAATTGGACCGCTAGGGATTGGAGAAATGTATATTTCTCCGACGAATCACGTTTTTGCCTTTATGGCAATGATGCTCGTATACGTACTTGGCATCGACGAAATGAACGCTATGATCGACGTTGCGTTATGCCAATACGATCCTACAACGGCGGTTCCGTGATGGTGTGGGGGTGTATATCACTTACAAGACGAAGTGATCTAGTGATCCTGCCACCTCCGGCAATGACGGGTGTTCGTTATATCAACGATATTCTACGACCACACGTTTTGCTATTAAATCGAACCTGTCGGAACTTTATTTTTATGCAGGACAACGCTCGACCTCATACGGCGAATATAACGCGACGTTTTTTTCAACGACACGCAATTAGACTGTTAAATCATCCCGCCAATAGCCCGGACTTAAATCCAATCGAGCACATTTGGGATGAAATGGAACGACGATTAAGGCGTCGCGAGGAACAGCCGCGAAATTTAGAAGAATTGGGAGAAATTTTAACGGAAATTTGGCACAACATTCCGCAAGATCGTATTGCAAGATGTATAAATATGCGAGAACGCTTGCAAGCAGTAATTGATCAGAGAGGAGGAAATACACACTATTGAACTCTCATGCGCGCGAGCGCATACACACACAGCAGAGAGGGTTTGGAGTCATTAAATACTGCAGAAGTGACGAACTGCGGGGTCCTTATCTCTGCTGTGATACATACATACACACACACACACACACACACACACACACACACACACACACACACACACACTCACACACACACACACACGATGTGCAAAAATCCGACCGACAACCTCCACGTGGTGCACATTGGGTAATGCTAATGTCGGCGGTAGACGTCATTTTTCGGAAAAATGTACTGTAAAAAATGTATATCTTCAAAGTCTTGTAACTCGGTCAAAAAAATCGTAGAGAAAACTTTAAAAAAAGCATTTTGTAGAGAAAATGTCATACTTTGAGGCACTTGCATTGGATTTGTCGAGAAAAATTTTTTTATTGAGCTACAGGCTGTTAAAAATACGTTATTTTAAGGAAAAAACAGTGTATCTTTTTTGGGGCATAGTACTAAGAAATTGAGAAAATTTTTGAAAACCATTAACAGCATGTTAAAGCTGGAACTTCGAGCTTTAAAATGGTTTTTTGATTTTTTGTCTACGATGATTTTTCACGGAGTACGGATATCATTTGTAAAAAATGCAGGTTTAGCTTCAAAGTAGCGTAACTCGGTCAAAAAAAATCGTAGAGAAATTTTAAAAAAAGCATTTTGTAGGCAAAATGTTGTAGTTTATGAAGCTTTACTTGAATTGTTCGAAAAAAATTTGTTGGTCGAGCTGCAAAGTGTCAAAAATACGAAATTTTAAGGAACAAAACAGGGTGTGCTTTTTTACTGCATAAGACAAGGAAGTTAAAAGAATTTTGAAAATCTGCTGATAGAGCGTTAAAGTTGGATCTTCAAGCTTCAAAATGCTTTTTTTATTTTTTATCTACGATGATTTTTCACCGAGTTACAGTCATTTGAAAATAGCCTAATTTTTGGTGTCTGGAAAGTGTTCCCTATTTTCTTTTGAGTAGTGTATTTTTATGAAAAGGAGGATATAATTAGACGGATGGGTTATAAGAAATTTATTATAATTCAGAAATTTTCTAAAAGAATCATGAACGGGAAAAAAACATTACACAAATTAAACAAAAGTATGTAAAGATTAATAGAATGTGATTAAGAAAATAATTAGTAAAAATTAATGATTTTCGCGCATTATGTTTTACACGCATTTCTATTAAGATAAATAGAAAATGGAAAAAAATGCATCGAATGTTACTTTATAAAAGTACTATATCGCATTATTGTTACTTTCTACTTTTTTATAAAAAATGATCGTTACTTCATACATTCATTATACTAATTTTACAAAGTTACGCGTTACTGTTACTAAGAAAATAATGATTCGTTACTTTTTCGTATTATGTTAAAAAGTAAGATATTAGATTGTAAAATTATAGGAAAAGGGGATAATATGGTACCCATTTTTATTTTATTAAACAACTTTATTAATATTTTCTATTAAAACTTGAGTGATTATGAATATTCATCAAATAAAACGTTTATAAAGTAATAAGATTCTAGACTCAAAGTAATAAAATATTTATTGTTTAAGACAAATTTATAAAAATTTGACTCACTGCATAATGATGGAAAAGGAAAAGTGGTAGTAACTGTGAAGATTTGCGTACTCATTGTATTAATTTTAGTTAGTTCATTTATAAGAGGTTGGTAAACCTAGTACATTTATGTTATGCGAATTCCGATCTGACAAGTTTTATACTCTATGTTCATATCTTATGCACGGGGGTAAAACTAATATAGCGGTTTCCGGTAACACGGAAAAAGTGGGGCCCACTTGAAAGTGGGAGTTAAAATGACCAATCAAAAAACGCCTTGATGTAAGTTGGTAAGAGTGAGCATCTGCTCACTCAATTTTCGTGTGGTAGCATTGATGAACTGGTCTCTCCAACAATGCAGAGTAACGGATGGTTTATGCAGGTAATAACATTTAACTTATGCAGGATCTGGTAAAGTTCAATACTAGAATTTCAAGGCTACTGTTTATTGAGACCTCGGTAAACAGAAGCATTGAAATCCTAATAATGAACTTTACCGGTTCCGGCATAAGTTAATGGTTATTGTCTGCATAAATAAGCTTTTTCTATTCTCTTTTCTGAAGACTCCCTTGACCTCCCCTTTTACAATCCAATTAATTTCCCACTTCATCACCAGATGGCAGTGCTTTTTTGTTTCCCATGTTAAGTATAGAGCTTTCATTTCTCATAGTATATATTCTGTGGTCTCATGGCGCGCTGTTCTTCCCGCGTACTCTCTCTTCTCCTGTAAGCCACCGGACGACTCTCATCTTCGCACGTTCGCAATAAAGTTATACTACTTTTATATATATACATCTATCCGAGATCCTCTCTTTTTTGAACCCAACATAGTGATAGCAGAACGTGGTTCGTGCAATCGGAAGCTGCTGAGAGCGAAAGCCGAAAAATAAGAAAATTCAGCGACCGAGGTAAGAAGCGGCCACGTGGAGAAAAAGAAAATGGATAAGATACCTATGAGTAGTATTCCACAACTCACGGCGACAAATTATTACATGTGGGCCATGAAAGTAGAAGCCGTGTTAGGTCTGAAAAAAATTAGATATGTTCTCACGACCGATCGACCTGTAAGTGACAAAGACCGCGAAAGGTGGGACAGCGATAATGACGACGTCGTGTCCATTATAAAGTTAACATTGTCCGACGACCAAGCAATGCAATGTGCGGATCAATTCCACGCGAGGCAACTATGGCTGAAAATAAAGGAAACCTAACTTACGTTGGCCTCGAAGACTCGAAAATTGATGCCACAGTCGAGTTACGTGGCATCACAATGAAAGACAAGGAAACAGCAGCCGACTATGTGGCACGTGCACGAGGCCTAGCATCGAAGTAAGGGACTGAACGTGAACATTACAGATCGCGAGCTCATGTACTACGTCGTGAGAGGATTGAATGGCAAATTCAGTCGAATAAGGAATATACTTAAGACACAACGAGACAAGAAACTCGACGATGTACTAGAGGACTTACGAGAGGAAGAAAGAGAGATAAATACTCAAAAGAAAACCAACGATTCGGCTTACGCAATGAGAGAAGAAAAGCGTTACAGCATGAAAAAGTGCCACGTGCAAAAAACCAGGACACGTGGCGAAGGTGTGCTGGCATCGAAGATCCAACGACGATGGCGACAAGAAGGATCGACCAGACAGAGAGCGCACGAACCAGCACTCAATCTCAGGTGCAACAGAGTCGTCAGGAGGGGTGCAACGACAAGAGCGAGAAAGACAACGAAACCACCGATTATTATACGATGATTTGCGTATTCATTGCATTAATTTTAGTTTGTTCATTTACAAAAAGTTGACTTAGTACATTTATTTTTGTTTCATATTAAATAAAAATAAAATGTTATTTCTAATGTTTCTAAACTCAGCCTTCTACTTTAGAGTAACAATCGATTTATCGAAGAAATATTTTGACACAAAAATTTCACTTAAAATGCCATACAAAATCCCATGTTACTGTTTAATTTAACTTGAAATGTGTACAATCAAATAAAAAGTAGAATAATAAAAAAAAACACTCGAGTTATAGGATTGTATGACACGCTCAAGTTTAAAACAATGAAGAAGTATGTGTAATTAAGTGCTAAAATGTACCTTGAAAAAATTTTGAATTGTGTGAGTACAAAAATAAAAATGCCTTATAATAATCGTTAACTATTCTTACTTAATGAATAATTTAATAAGTAAGTGTTAGAATTCGACTTAATAACGAAGATAATAAAAGCAACCGTCATGTCCACAGTATAAGCCATAATATCTCCTTCTCCTCCTTTATTATTTAAAATCAATATTAACCATCAACAACATCTATGGGTCTTTTGAATCTGCACAAAGTTTTAATCAATGGCACTTCTCTAAGATTGATTCTATACGCGATTTTCAATTATAGATAGAATCAATTTGACCTGTCTTTTATCAATCAATTAATGAAAAAATTATTTTGTTTATAGAAAACTCATTCTTATTATGAAAATAAAACGACCATTGACTGCGTTTATAATTGGAATAATAAAGTATAAAACATAATAAAATCATCTTTTCTACAAAATATTTAATCAATCTTTTCAACTAATATTTTGTTATTTTGAAGTGCTAATATATTTTTATTTAATTTTTAGCAAAATAAAAATTAGAAAAAGATTTTATATCTCTTATATTAATCATAATAATTATAATAATCATAATAATTATAATAATTAGTCATAATTCATAAAAAATTCTAGTTCAAACATTTTGTTATTCGTATTAATAAATATTATTTATATTATGCCACAATATTACGTTTATAACATTATTATAGTCTCAAACATAGCTCTGATTTCATTTTCCTTGTCCATTCTACTTTTCAATTTCATTTTTCTCAAGGTACTTCAACCTCACTTATCAAAATAATTTTATTTGAAATCAAATAATATAACCTATTTTTCTTCTTATAGTTCATGATTTCCTCTTTCTAAAACGATATTTAGTTTCAGGATTTTGCTCATAAAGATATAATTTTTAGAACAACACATTTTTCACTTTTTTGCAAGTCTTGTTTACATTTATTACTGAACATGACTATTAACATTATTAACTAGTAACGAAATTATAAGCAACGCAATATTAATTTCCAACCCAGAAGAAATGATAACAATAATGATAGCCTTGACGATAAAGTAAAGATTGTAATAATTAATTTCGAGAAATACCGTCATAAAAGAAAAGAAGATACGAGCTTCTTATACTTCGATACTTATGATGAGTTACTCACTTACAATTAGACGAAAGCGAATGAACTTGAAAGTCTTCTTCCACGCTACGTTTTATTCTTGCAGCCGTCTTGCGGCGTCTTGCGGCACACTTTATTCGCCGCGCGGGTGAACAGAATCAAACGTGGTGCATGCAAAAGAGCCAATGTAAATCCCGAAATGTAGTGCTCCCGCGTGTCTTCCGCCATGGGAAGCGAATGGTCGGGGCTAATTATATCGCGCGAGAGCTTGAGTACTTAGCTCTGTCTCTAATTACATTTCCCGTTTCTTCACTTTGAAATTGAATTGCTACGCATCGGGAGAGAGCGGCTTCCTTTTCTTTTTCTTCTTTGTCGCGCTAAAGAGAGCGACATGTTGGTTCGTTTGAGGGCCTTCATTTGAAACTGCGTTTGCGCCACTACTCGACGGCATGCACGCATACCCTCGCTGCGCGGCGCGGCACGGCGCGCGGCGGTTATCTCTCTCGCGGGCAAGACGATGCGGCGATGCCGAGAACGCGACGTATTTACGCGCGCTTACGTCACAGATCTCAGACTCGAGAGAGACGAGAGAGAGACTTTGACGCGTCGCATCTGCGGTTACCCAAGAACACCCCGCGGTGAGATATCGTGGAAATAGGCGGAGGACTTTACGTTAGGTACTCTTAATCCCTTCGCACGCTGCGAAGGGTGCGGAGACACATTCGGTAACGCGATTTCGAATGGAGCCCGGGATTTTAAATCCGGAACTTACCCATTCAAAGACACCCCCTCAAGCCACCCCGGCTCCCTCCTTCCCGAGCCGCGTGTTTCACGGGGTGGTTCTCGAGCATTTCAGTTGCGTTTGAAGCGACCAGCATTGAGACTGGTTCTCGTTTGCTCTTGGTTTCGTCGTTTATTACTCAAGCTTCTAAATATATTTTGATCCTCTACAAGCACGCAGTGCCAGTGAAAAAGAGGTGTATGAAAGCAACGTATGTATATGTGCTATTTTCAAAATACAAATTAAACAGAATTTTGCTCTGTCCGATATATCGCAGAGCATGTTATTTCGTTTGTAAATCTCTGTCGAGCGTCTATAAGTATATCTACATAACAATTACATATGTATTTGTGTGCATATTTAATCCCCATTATATTATCCGCGAGCTCGAGGGTCATCTGTGTGCATGGAGTATGGCACAAAAAAAAACGAACTATCGTATCTGTAATAAGGGACGGATTAATACCCTTCAAAGAGGGGTACTCGATTTTAATCCTCCCTTGTCCCGCGCGCTTTTTACTCTCTTTCTCTTTCCCACCCATCGTTCAACTCCCGGGCCACGGCTTGTCCTTTTTACTCTTTCACTTCGCGACTCGAACCTTTTGCCATTGACGACACGAATCCCACAACAGCGGCCGAAAGTCTTCATTGTGATTTCTCGCGCGACACGTCCACCCCCACGCTCACTCGATCCCTCTTCAACTTTATGTGGGAAAATCCTCAATGTCGTTTCTTGAATCTCTCGAGAAGCGGTCGTTCGCCCTGCCTTCGGTTTGGTGCTGCGAGAGACAGGTGGCGAATACTTTGGCTTTTTGGCTACTCGCGTCGTCTCGTCACAATAGGCCGCGTCACTGCTGCGTGCCATCGCGAGTCTCTCACATATGAGTGTACGGAATGAATAACGGGGCACGATCTTGATCGCATGGACATTACAGACTTTTAAAAATATAGAAAAGAAAACACGTCATTTATTAAAACTGGCCGTCTTAAAGATTTGTAGTTCGAAAATGTGTGATATAAGATTTAATAGATTTATGGAAAAAAAGGATTTGTTAAGACAACTAAGAACGCCACTTAATATTCAGCAGATCTATAGTCGTAATATATAACGGCAGTTTTCTATATTAATATAGACAAGTTTTACATTTGAATAAAATTAACAATTATAATTAATTATATTTATAATAGTACAGCAAAATTAATACAACAAGATAATTTTCTGCAAAAATCAATCAAATATGTGAAATTATTTCAGTATAATAATTAATTGCTTTAACAATTTATTCATTACTGTTAGATATGATTTCTTTATTAAACTATCAAATCTTCTTATTGTTAGATGTTGAACTCGCGTAGCAAACTATATAACTATATGGCTTTATTGAATTATACAATCTACTTTTTTCCATGTTACAAAATATAATAAAGTTGCAAGTCTGCATTCCTCATATGTTGTAACAAATAAAACATAATTCTTAGCAAAAAGGACGACGTTGTTTAAATTTTTAATTATAGTTTCAAGAAAAGATGCAACGTGATTCTTTTTTTGAATAGTTCTTTGTGAAGCAATGACTTTATGTTTTAATTTCAGAATTTGTAATTTCCCAAATCATGACTTTAATAACAAAACTATTATGTATAAGTATAATTTCAAGTTCAAAAAATACGTAATTATTTCAGTATATTATTTAAATCATTCAATAATCACATATTAATAAAAAAGATCACTTGATTTAAATAAATATGTTATTAGTAGAGAAAAGTCACTAATACGAACATATTTTTTTTTTAATATTTCTTAAACAAAAGCAAAAAATGAAACTTTAAAAACGTAATTACAAACTAGAGATCCAAGGTATCTTCTTTTAAATGGTATAGCTTTTATAATACTGTTTCGTATTTTATATAATAATTAATGTTTTTGCAACATATCTCAGAAACAGCGTTTAAAAAATTAAGTCTCTAAACTGATACAGTATAAACAGCAAAATAATAGCGAAATTCAGACACGGTCCCGTAGGGAAGGAATTAATTATAAAATAAATTGATAAACTAAGTATGGAAATATATTTTTCTGTATTTAACAACAAAGTTTATAAAATTTGAAGACTAAAATCTTTTCACTTTATATGACTTTTACATCTTAGCAATGTACGTGAATCTGTCGCTATTTTTCCTTCCTTAAGGATATCAATCAACATTGTATATTTAAAAATTTTGTAGTTATTGTCTATTTTTACGAAGAAGTATACCGGTTTATATTACACATTAATTTTGTAAAATATTGTTTTATCAAATCGCGCTACAAAAAAAATATGAAAGAGAAAAGTATAAATAAATCAGTTTTAGAGAGCTTATGCAAACACGTAAAATACAATAATATATTCATCATTTAAACAATTTACGAAAGAAAAGTGTGCAAATTTTATTCTCATTTTTCAAAAATTCGTTTTTAGCAGTTTTGTACAAAACAAATCATGAATGTATGAATTATGGGTTTTTACATCTATAATTATTTAAGCAGATCATATTTTGTTTTCAAGAATTAAGAGAATGCTGCTTTAGAAAAATATAGTATTCTTCTACTTGTTTGAAGTGAACATTACTGATTTGATATAAAAGTAATAATTATTTGAATAATTTTAATATTTATTTAAATCAAATAATTTTTTCTCTCAATGTATCATAGAGATTGTATAATATTATAAAACTAATACATTGGAATTGTTGAATGAATTATCAGTAACTGTTATTTCAGTTCCAAATAAACGCGTCGGATTTAAAGTCAATAACATTTGTTTAAAATTGAAACCAGACATGCATTGCGTTAATCTCTCGTTCATTGTTCTTACGTAACTATCAAAGTTCTTTAGGAAATTAGAAAGATATCACTAGCACACTCCACAGAAGAAGCAAAAGATTAAATCTTCCGATTTAACAAGAGCGTCGAGTGCAATGCAGTGAAATTTTTGTCGACTTACCGGAGAGTGAAGCTCGAAATGAATCGCGGGTCAACTACATGGACTAATAGCAGGAACCCGGTCTCGGTGTACACAGAAACATGAATGATCGATAATACGTGACTCGGGAAAACACGCGTTCCAGCAGCGTCCCAGGGCCTTCGCATACCGGCCGTAGAGCAAGCATCACGCAGAATGCTCCGTGGCATCTGGCCGAGAGTGCGAGCCGGGCATTGTGATTCGTGCATAGTTCGCATTTCGTCAGTACATTTTCGGACCTCCGCTCTCTGACCAGGAACATGATTAGTGTGCGCACACTTGACCTGGCCGACCCATTGTGCCGATGGGGGGAAACGGGGGATCGAGAAACACTATTATATCGATACTACCGCGCACACGAAGGCCCCCATTATTCGATGCTGCCGAAATACGCGCGGGGTGCCGTTCTGTTCGCCGGCTTTATTACTATCTTTCTCGACACTCTCCTCGTAGAAACGCATACGTGTCTTTGACTATGCAAAATTGTTGGAAACGATCACATGGGATTTACGAGAATGTTTTAGGGGAAATATTGTTACTCGCGTATTTTGTACAAAGAAGGGAGTTTGGTGGGGCAATTCGTAAAATCAAAAACGTTCTAGATTTCGCTCGAATGTAAAATACATATATGTTCTTAGAAAAAAATTAATGGCAATTTATAAAATACGACCTCTTTTCATTACGAAACAAACAAAATTTTTGAAATTTAAAAAATACAATATTCAAAAGAGGTTAATGAGAGTCAAATATGGTTATTAATGCATTTCCAATTTCAATTGTCAGCTCTTGCAACATTTACTGAATAAATCAATTTTATACTGATCAATTATATTTGATAAATTTTGTGTTTAATAAATGTTGAAAAAACTAATAATTAGAACTGGTACATTAATAACCGCACCTGACTTTCATTACCTTTTAATTATTGTACTCTTTTCTTTATAACAGTATAAAACAATTATTTTCGACACATTAGAAATCAAAATTTAGATACTGCACCTTTTAAAAGTATTTGCCTACGAGTTTTGTATGCATCTTCTTTGTTATGTCTACTTTCGTTCAAATTCCACTATATATCCTTTTTTTTATACATGTAGAATATATTTTCAGCCATCAAGATCATTATTAACCCTCAGTTGACACATATATTGGATTCAATAACCCACACATGGGTTTACGTCACCCGACCATTTTTAATTACATATATCTCGATACGTACGTATAGAATTTGAATAATATTTTTTTAATCGATACGCCAGAAGGTCATGGAAAAAGGTGCAAAAATCGAGAGATTGAATGTATTCGAAATATTCAGAAGAGAAGGAGCGAACAATTTGTAAATATCATGCATTTTTGTAAACAGCTCGGGCACCCAGTGTGTCAGCTGAGGGTTAAATGCAACATCTAGAAGATTATAAAGGAAGATTGAAATTCACTCTTCTCCAAAATCATTTTCCATCATTTAATTATGAAGGACAAAGTGGGCAAATATTTTTAAACGCTAGCGTAGATATGAATTATTACTATATACTTCTGCGTAAGAATATATAAAAGTTTCGACCGTGATATAAGCGTATAAAAGAGAGAGTCACCACGTAAACTCGAGAGACAAACGAGCCGTGGCCGAGGACGTTATCGGGGTAATTTTCGCAGGGCTCGCAGTAAACTACCGAAATGATGGATCGAGCCGGGAGCGGAACGAAGCGGGACGGCCACGCCGCACCGCGCCGCGCCGCGCCGCGCCGCGCCGTTCGGGAGGCGAGATCGGTAATGTGTGTGAAATTTTTGAAAGCCACACGGTAAGCGCGATCTCCCGCTCGGCCGTTCGTCGACACGGGGGTGCTCGGGTTAGGTGCGCACGTTGCTCCGACAATTTATGGCGTTCTGCGTATCTCTTCGTCACGCGCGCGTTACGCGCTCTCCTGCGCGCACCTATGCCCTCTTTCTCTACGTCTATCTCCGTCCCTCGCCCTCTCGGTGGTGCGTCCGCCACCCTCTTTGCGCGTTTCGTCCCCTCCTCGCACTCCTCGCCACTCAACGCTTCCTCTCTCCCGGTCCGGCTGCCGAAATCGCGTCAGCATTTAGCGTGCAGTATATTAGGCGAAATACAGGCGGATATCCTCTCACGGGCCATTACTGTTACCTTTGATCATCGCATGACCGGAGAGTGGTTAACGCTGCGTCATCAGAGCATGAATTTCTCTCTATCTGCCCGGTATAATTTACAATCCGCGCAGCGGCTGACCAAGTCCATACTCGCTCGGAACCCCCCTAGACAATCACCCCTCTCTCCCTTTTGGCTCCTCTTTCTCGTTCCCTTATCCACATAATCGCTTTCGCAATGAGCATCGCTTAGCGCTCGCTCTCTCTCTCTCTCTCTCTCTCTCTCTCTCTCTCTCTCTCTCTCTCTCTCTCTCTCTCTCTCTGTTTATTTCTTTACTTATTCTTTTAAAAGTTGTTGATTCGTAGATCACAACAACGTTGTCTCTGTTTAAACATTGAGCTTTGAAAGAATTTAATAATAAATTGGACCTTTAAATTGATAAAAAGATATTTTATTTATTAACAATTACACGTTTCAAATAGAAATAAACGGTACAATTACAACACTACATTTAGGACGTGATATGACCTTGAAATATAGATATATAGAATCTTTTTTAATATCTGAGATATTAATTAAATTAAATCCGAAATTAGTTAATAAAATTTTTGGAAATGAGACTGAGTGATTTTTACCACTATACTATTGTAAGATGTAAGATGTAGGATATAAATTGTTGGTAGATAGATAGTTGTGCCGTATTAATCTTCTCGAACGGCGACTGTCTCGAATGGGTAGTGGCAAATTTAAAAGCAAAGTGGACAACTTGCGCGCGATCGTTCGGGCGGTTTCGGTGACCAGCCGAAAGCAGCCTGTTGCATGCCCGGCATCAGGGCTGCTGACGTCACTTCCACCACCGTGTACACACCCGAACGTCGAGTGGCGGGCGTCTCGGTGGGGAGACTCCGAGCAAGCCAGGGGCGTTGATAGTGTGTGGTAGGAATGAGGGGGCAGCGGGGAACGTAACGCTCTCGGAGGGCGTGCTTGACAAAGGCGTGGTTACCGTGTCCCCACCCAACAATAAACAAGCGACTCTGACGTTAATTTGTTTGTTTTGCCCTTCTCTACCTGGCTCTTTCTCTCGGCTTCGTCACTCTCCCTCTTTTCCTCTTTCGTTCTTCTCTTTCCCTCTCTGCCGAGTCTTTCGTTTTCTTGCTTTTCCCTTCACCTAGTTCAGTTATCTTCTTCAAGATTGTGAAAATATTCCAGCAAACTACATTACAGAAATGTTTAAAAGAATGTTAAAAAAAGAAACACATAAACTACAGAAGACAGAAGTGAATAATAAAAAATTTTTCAAATTACACTACATATATATTTATTTATTTAAAAGTATATATACATACATTATTATTTAATATTATTATTTAAATATTTTGTTATAAAATATATAAAATGCTAAACCTTCTAAAAATAGCTTTCTTTAAAATATCAAATTATCCACAAAATTATTAACATTTTTTTAACAGATAATGTTGAATAATGCTGAAAAATTAATTTTATTTGTAAGAAAATTTCATATTAAAGTTACAATAATATAAATATAAGAGACAAATGACTTTCGCTTATAGGAGCGAAAGAAATAAGAATATTGTTACATGAATAAAATCAAGAAATAATAAAAATTAATTTTATTTTAGTTAGTGCCAAAATGCATTTCACATTATTTAAAATATGTATAAAATATTTCATAATTTTAATAAAGTAATTCTCTTGCCAGTTATTCCTTAATGTAATTTTGATCACGATAAACTTCTTCTCGTACTACTCGAAGATATAAACCAACAATGAAATAAGCAATATTGATATAGTAACAATTGCGTAAAGCTACGGCCGATTCTTTATTTCTTTCAGTAGACCCAAACTTCGCAAATAGCGTTATCGCGACGGCGTGTTCGAAAACAGACGTGCGAGAATCTGTAAATAATTTCTTTCTGTTCTTTGCTTTGTTAGCTCCGCCACCAAAAGTCGCGTTACTCTCGAGTTTGCTCAAGTGGCAATGGAGAATCACCGGATAGACGAGCCAATAACAGACTCGTTAAACGTATATTTGATAAATTAGATGCATTTTTGTGTTTGCCAGGGAGATACCGATATGTGAAAAGATCAGAAAAAAAGTTTAAAGTGATATTTAAGATGTGATCCAAAGAGAGGGAAAAGGAGAGACCAATAAGATATACAAGCCATTCGCGGCATAATCTCAAGGCCATTACATCACTGGCATTTGTTAATATTTTTTATAATTGCTAATTTATTATTTATTTCAAGATTCCGTAACTACATCTTTATATACTAATATGTATATTAATATGATAATACAAATATATTCTTAATGCTATAAATCACGTATTTGCACATATTTGAATTATCATTATTATTACTGTTTTATTATAATTATATTGTAATAAAAATCTAAAGTTGTAAATAGCTTAGAGTTGTAAATAATTTGTTGTTAATAGCAACTGATCACTTGCCTCTTTTGTGAGGTGCAATTTTTATACATAATTTCATATATAATATTTTACAATATAAGCACTAATAAAGCTATTATCATTATTACTATTAAAAATTAAACGACGAAAAGAATCTATGTATTTGAGAGATCAAAGAAGTCGCTTATTTTAAGAATAGAACTTTGGAAAGAAGTTGATTGAGATATCAAGATAAACTCTAATACGATATCGAGTATCGATATCAGCTTGAAGTTCCATTTGCGTTCTACATTTTTAATGTAAACAATTTATATTGAATCAATTTAGATTGAATCAACTCTTGTGTTTTTTTGCGTAATATCTTCTTGTTTTAAAACTTCCGAGAATATACAGACTCGTACACAACCCATGTAATTAATTCATTAAAACGCATTAATTAGTAACAACTTGGCCAAGAGCAGGTAGTGTCGAGAGATAAACGAGGATAATTGCGTCTCACCTAACGTCATCGTGCTTTAGCGCACCACTCTACGTATAAAATTGGTTGGAATCGATCTTAAGAGCCCTGCCCGAGTGCCGGAGGGATGCTCGGAAACGGGGAACGACTTGACCTTGGCTGGATTCACGCGTAGCTGAGCTAACGCAAAATCGAAACGCGTTACTTCCACCGCGTGGATCTCCTAAAGCCGGGTTCACATCGTGACCTGCAGCGACTCTCCGGATTCTGGGATACCCGCGAATACGCGTAGACGCGTATGAATCCGTATGATAAAAGTCATCAAAATTTTTTTAGATATCTCATATATTGCTACACGCGAACTGAGATGATAATAAATTAATGATAATGTATAACAAAGCGTCAGTAATAATAAATGAAGAGGTTACGTAAGCAAATTTAAAAAGCATAGTATTGGGCGCTGAACTCGTTAAGTTATTCTATTAAAAATTTTATTAAACTTGATTAATTTTAATATTTATAATTTATTAGACTTTCTGTTTTTTATAAAATTACAAAAACTTAAGAGTTAAAATTCTGTTAATGTTGACATGAACAAACATATAATAATTTAATATTATTATTAAGCCGTTATCAAAGCTATTAGATCTTATAAAGAATAAAACGGGATCGATATTCCTTTCTCATAAATATTGAGAAAATCGTGAGTTAAGATATAAAACTAAGACTAGATAATAAAGAAAAAAAAATAAATGTTATTTTATTAACGTAGTTAATAAGAGAGAGAGAAATCATACCTCTATATTATACTTCTTAATTTTATATTGTACTTGTATACCATATATGTACATAAAGTATACAAGATACATATTTGCCGTTTCCCCCTAGTATATTTAATATAAAAATCTTACTTTTAATTACTTTTGTTACTATAAATAAGGTAAACTTGTTTACTTACTGGCACTATTTTCAAACTGTACAGCGTTTTTACCAAGATATCGTATTTGGAACGTGCCGCCTGTATGGAAGCATCGCTTGTTTCTTTATTCGATACTTTCGATCAAAGTCTCTTTTGAAATTAGCAAAAAGGGCAATAAATTTATTAAAATACAAAAATATTTATAGTAAGTAGAGAATTCATATCTTGTTACTGCTAAATTACTTCGAGCATCTGTTGAAACTTGTTTTCATTTCGCGACTGTTATCTTCTGAAGTTTTCGCGAAGTGCGAAGATAACTTGAGCAAACTTCTCTGAGTTTCTTATGGCGTAAATCGTACCACTGTTGACCTTTGTAACTCGTTCTGTTTGATCAGGCTTATGTGAAACGATCATTTTACGTGATTATGATCTTATCAATTTATGCAATTTTTGAATATTTCTCGTAAATTTGACAAATTATTGATCAACTTATTTATTACGCTGTCATTATCAAATCTATTAAATCTGCTATAAAAAACTAAAACGAGATCGATATTTTTTCCCATGACTTAAATAGATATTCCTTTCTTGCAAATATCGAGAAAATCGAGAAATACAGGGTGTTGAAAAACAGGAGTCACATATTTTGATAGCAGGTAGTATTGATCAAAACAAGAAGAAAAAGTCTAATTAACAATGGTCCTAAAACTAACATCTTCAAAGATACAAGCTTTTTGTTATTTGAGCTCTTTGTCATTTTCTTATTAATCGTGTCATTTTTAGAATATAATGAACAAAGGAATAGGGGTATAATGGGGATATCTTCTTTGTAGGTGCCTTAAAAAATAAAAAATGAACAAAAAGAGATAAAGAAACAATTTTTATTTTAATATGAAATGTAATCATTTATCTTCCATTAAAAAACTGAAGTAAAAAAACTGAATGTATAACAAAATAAAATTCTTTTTTTTACAAAAAACAAACAATTTTAATGCATTTTACTGCAAAAATTACATTCTAAAGATGACACGACTAATAAGAAAATGACAAAGAGCTCAAATAACAAAATAGCTTGTATCTTTGAAGATATTAGTCTTAGAACCCATATTAATTAGACCTTTTCTTCTTGTTTTGATCAATACTATCTGTTGTCAAAATATGTAACCCTTTTTCTTCAACACCCTGTATATAAGATATAAAAATAAGATAGGCTCTAAAGAAAGAGAAAAAAATTAAATTTCAACATCTTATTTTATTAGCGGAATTAATAAGAAATCATACATTTATGTTATTTCTCGCATTTTAATTGTATATATGTACGTATATATGTAAATTTTTGACTTTATATTTACTGTGTCCCCGGAAAAAAGTTTATATATAATCATATATAATTATATAAAAATATATATAACTATATATGATCATATACACCCCTATATAGATATAATAACATTATATATGACATACTATATATGATTATGTATATGATCCTATATGATTATATATAAACATATATGTGCCATATGTAGTTACATATAATTACATATGTCACCATATACGATCTTATATATATAAATGGCCAAAGTCCTTATATAATTATATATATTTTTATATAATTATATATGATTATATATAAACTTTTTTTCCCGGGTCCTTTATTTGCATGTGTTAAGGATGTTGTTATAAAAATTCAACGTTTAAATGCTTCTTTGCGTTTTTGTTTATAAATCATGTCAAACGTAGATATGCAATCTTCTATATCCAATCTCTAAATAAAACATATTAATTTTCTATATAATAAACGTACATTTAATTGTTATCATTTTCTTATTTCCTAATTTTTTCTCGTCCATTGTATGTAATTATTTCTTTATACAGAGAAACAAACTGTTTAAATTCCGTCAAAACAAATATCCCGATGTCGTTATTCGAGTATTTCTCGAAATACCTTCAATAAATCAATATAAGAACATTCGCTCCATTTTCTTCGTACGATCCATTACATACCTCGTTTCGTTCGAAAGCGACAACGTAAGTCAGTTTCTAAGTGCCAAGTACGATAGACACTGCACTCACTTTGTTTTCGCGTATTTCAATTGAAAGTCACGGTATCTTCGGAACTGGAACTTAAAATTAATCGCTTTCAGAATAAACTTGAGCCTTGTGTCTCTTGCAAGGTATTTTCCGTGTGAAACGAGCTTGCGGCCCTACGCATCGCGTCGACAAGGGAGCGGATGCATCCACCTCTACCCACCCCGTCCTCCGTCGCCCATCCCGCGAGAAAGACCGTAGGGATACACCAAGGCACAGAGAGAGGGTGAATCACCCCCGCGCGCGCCTGACGTACTCTGGCGTGCATAACACCCACGGTCGGTCGATCCACGCGTGACTAGATACCGCTTTGCACGCGTAGGGGACAAACGCCAATTATATTTTAATATCCCTCTGCGCGCGAGACGTGCCTTTCCCCGGCTTTCGGAGTGCGAGCGATGCGAAATTCCGACGTAATGCCCGCGTTTCTCCTGTTTCTCTGGAATTCGTCTCCGTCTGTCATGAAAATCAGTGAAAATTCAAAGATATTTAACCCTATTGTTCGGGTTTATTTGACCCAAAACGTATTTTATATTCTTACTGATATTTTATTCAGAAACATTTTTCTTCTAGCACTTTCATCTCATCTGTTAATGATTCATGTAGATAAAAGATGTATAAAAATGGAATTCTTATTGTGCAATTTTTAAGAAAAGTGTACTGATCAATGTTAATAAAATCCAACGTTATTGATATAAAATTAAAAGAGATTTATTTTAAAGAAAATATTTTACGTAGATTATTTTATTGCTGCTATTTTTTTCAAACTGTCAAGACAGATTCAAGTAGGCGCAAAGATAATGTGGTCTTATCTGGAAAAGTAGTCATGCTACATTCACGATTAGGAATCTGGAATACATATACCACAGATAAAGTTATTTCATTCAAAGCGACATACATCGACTCGAACGTTGAGTCATATACCAGTCTCTTAATAAATCGTGCATTATATCCGCTTCGATCGCTGCATCCTAAAGATATTTTGTTCTGCTCTCTATTCATGTGTTATAATAGTAAAGATTTACGACACTCTCTAAATTCCGTAGAGTAAAATATAAAAAAAGTCAAAATTTACTTCTATAGAACTAAATAAGACTGATTTTTTTACTATTATGAGAGTGGCAAATCACTTAAATAATTGCAAAAGCTCAATTTTCATTCGTAAATAGAAATATTGAAATTTTATTCTCGATAATCTAAAATCTCATTCTTTTATACGTTTAATATTTTTGGATATGTTTTAAATGTATTGCCATGCTGCCTAAAAATAAACATTTAACACGTTGTTTACATATATTAGTTATTGTAAAGAGTATTACCACTTGCTTCGGTATTATAGTCGAATTGGTATGACGCCCACACGGAACGTTTCGACAGATCCAGGTTCCTGCTAAAGAACCTTTTCACAATAAATTCTTTACACTTTCTTCTGGGATCGGGAAAAGATCTTATAGATGCTCGTTAGCACAAACTATTAAAAATTGCTCGTCAATTTAATGTGTTACATCGCGGATTTCATGTAAAGACTTGTTTTAAAGACTGACAAAATATTCAGAGCGCAATTTGCATATGAGATGGAGATTGTAGTAATAAAATTATTGTATGCACACAAACATCCAGTGTCGGCTCGTATTGGCAAATTTCTGCTTTAAATATTCTCGAAATTGATCGATTATAATAGAGCGGCATAATTCCCAAGATTTTCAAGATTCATGATTGCCAAATCAATTAACCGAGAAACACATCGGAAAAAGTAGAAGGAAAAGGAGAGAGAAAAAGAGGGAGGGAAAAGAGATAATTAAGAAATGAGGAGGGACAGGGGAGACATATCCGAGAAGCATACCGTCTTCGCGTTGCGGTTCGTCTCCGTCTGATGCCGATACGCGTATCCCCACCGGCCGCGTACGTCCTTTTTCCCGTGCGGTGCAGTGCGCGCACGTTGCCGAGCGTGCGCACTGGGCGCGTAGCACGCGCCCTCCGATGTACCTTCCGCACGGTTGAGCATCTCCACCATTCAGAATCGATGATGTCACGAAGCGGAGCCGGGATCCCCCACTCGCGTAGCGCGCCGCGAGCGCGGAGAGGGGGGCTACGCCCACCGCCCATTGGTCCAAAACGGCAGTCGGACGTACCAACACGAGGCCGCGGCTACCACGGCGGCACGACCCAACGAGAGTCCGCGAGTCGGTGCGTGTCAGTCCGTGCGTGTGCTTTACCTAATAATATTTCCAGCGCGGCTAGTCCCGCGCTCTCTCGCCTCTTCTTTTGCCCGACAGCCAGCACGCATCTCACCGCCCTCTCCTCTCTATTTTACTCTCTGTCTCTCTCTCTCTATCTCTCTCCTATTTTCTCCGCACATTCGCTGCTATACATGTATGTGTATGTACAACCCTCTCTCTCTTTTACGCTCTCCCTCGTTAGGATTTAGGCGTCCGAAGGCGTACGAGCTCTTTGCGCCGCGCCACGCCGCGTCGTCGGAGTCACCCTCCTCTTCCTCCTCTTCCTCCTCCTTCTCCGCCCCGATCTCCGACGGATCTCTCACGAAAGCGAGAGAGGAGAAGAATCACGCTGCAGAGCAGCACGTGTGCTGCACTCGCGCGGATCGGCAAGCGCGGTGCGGTTTATTATAGCCATCGGCTCTCACCACCGCCGAGAGCCCGCCGCGTGCGATAGCCGACGTGAAAGTCGTTTTGCCACCCTCTCGACGGACCGACCGGTAAACGTTTGCAGCGCGCGACTAACCGCGGAAGTAAGGGGGTGTCCTCGCGAACGAGCGAACGAGAGCAGAGGCCACTGCGCCGATTGGAGCGATAAATCGCGGAGTCCGCGAGTCGAGTCGGAGTGTCGGATCTCGCGCGAGTGACAACAGAGCCACGGACCCGTGACTCGCGCCCCTGGGGACTGTGATTCATATATGCGAGGTGCGACGAAAGCAGGAACAAGCGGCTAACGGATTGGCAGTGGTGTCGAACGAGGACGTCGGAGGGAGGACGGGCACCGTCGGCCGTCGGCAACTCTTGGTACGTGATCACGTGTTTATGGAGGGGCTCTGATTAAGGATGTTTTAGCCATACGTTTAAAGATTGCAGCCTTCTTAAGTTTATCTTTTTCTTTCCGAATCAATCACAAAAAATTTTTACCGCGAATGTCCGAATTTTGGTTGTCCTGAAATCAGCTGCAAAGAAAAAGAAAAACGAGAAATTTGGCTTATCATGACTTATGTAATGAAAAAAATGACTATTTTGCTGCAGTTGTAAGTAAATAACTTTTAAACGAGTAAGTCGGTCGAAATTATTCAAACGTAATAAAAGAATCTATGAACATTAAAAATTTTTGACGATACTCCGAGATGTAACACATACATTCTTAAAGATGTTTGATTCTACAATACAAGCTAAAAGTTATCGAAATTTAAAAACTACTGGTTTCTTAAGTTTATCTTCTTTTTTTCGAATCAAAGATAAAAAAATTTCTATCGCGAATATTCAAATTTTAGTCGTGAAACCATGGCTCCAAAAAAAGCAATAAAAATTTGGCTCATAACAACTTAAAAATCCTATTTTGCTGCAATTAATATCTTTTACACGAGTAAATCCAAGAAAATTTTTGCATGAATACTTATGAGAATTTTTATTACACTGAGAAAAAAATAACTTGACTAAATTTTTTAATTTAATTAAATTTCTTCAGTTTAAATATTTATATATTTAATTTAAGTACATAAAGTACTTAAACTTTAGTTTTAACTTAAATATACTTTAACTTAAATACTTGAACTAGAAGAATTTAATCAAGTTGAAAAAGTTAATCAAGTTAATTTTTTTTTCCTCAGTGTACGTAGTATGTGTAAAAAATTTAATTTTATTCGTAATACTACTCCCACATTAAATTTGCAAGTAAATATTACAAAACGCAATTTTACATAAGAATAGTAATTACATAAGAACATTAAACAAAAATCAATCGTAGTTTAAAATTTTTAAACTAATAAAGTAATTGTTTAAAATTTACACAAATATCCAAATGTAATAATGAAATAAGTAGTAAAATTTAAAAATTTTTAATAATATTTTGAAATGTGATCATACATCCTTAAGAAGTATCGAGTGAAAGAGAATAAAATAAAATAAAATAAAATAGAAGGGTTCAAATCGGTGTTTCGCAAATTTTCGATCTTGGAAATTAGAAATCAGCTTTACGACTTGTGTTTTTGTTTATTTCTTTGTAGCAACATTAACTTATTTTAATTTTTGATTAGAAACGAAAGGAATACATTGCATCCCTTGTTTACAATAGTGAGTTGCTCTTTTTCTACAGATCTTGTTATTATATATCAAGTTGTATTAGCGGTAGAAACTGTGGAGATAGAAACAAACCCGCGAATTTTTTAACAAAATGTTGAATTTAAAATTACATTTTCACTAACTATAAGTAGTTTTCGTTGTCTCTAATTCTTTTATCCGTCAAGAAAAGACGCATTTTTCGTTCATTTGTATTGATAGCTAAACTTCAGAGGCGATTATTTTACCTATTAATAAAAGCTTACTCAGCTTTCGCTTTTGGATTTATGCAATCTTATGAATCTTGCTTTATTTATTATCGAACGATTATTTTAATTTAAGTTCAACGAATTTTTGTTAAATGTCTTTATTTTTATTTTTCCCTTTCTCTGAAATAATCTGTGATGATATGCGCTCGAAACTCGCATAGCTAAACTAGTATCTAATAAAATACAAAACTAGATATTACGATCATAATATCCATTTCCTTAATTAGATGTGCTTTCTAAGTGACTTTTCATAGAATGTTTTATAAAGAAAATATCAAATAAATTTTATATTTTGCATATATAAAACAACTAGTATAAAAAATTATAAGAAAAAATAATTTAAAAATGAGTAAAGAAATGCATTATTGATTGCATAATTTTTGTTTCTCTTTTTACAAAAAAAAACAAATAAATTTAATGCAATACAAGCAGAAATGCTAGATTCTGTTCGCTAAGAATCGAACTCGTTTGCTTATCCATAAAGAAAAGTATACAGAGAATATTAAAAAAAATTGCCCGTCACAGAGAAATCATTGATATAAATATGTAACAATCGCGACTAGGATTCTACCCGACATACCCCGGCGCTGAAGACACCGGAAGTTCAAAGAATCTTCGACGCGGCGACCCACCGGCGTCTTCAGGCACGAATGCGCTCGGCTAATTGAACATCGCGAACTCGCCGTTAATCGCTCGTTGCGCATCAAACGCCCCCGAAAATCCCGTCGGTTCATCTCGCTGATTAACACAGCTCGCGGTATCAGCCGCGGCAGGCGAATGCGCGTCGCGCGCTGCGGGAATGCAGATTGCATGCACGTAGCGTATAATACGGCTTAAAGCGTTAGGCGCTCACCATCCCCCGCGAACTCGTCGCACTACCGGAGACGAATGCGATTGAATAGCGCGTCGAATTTCCGCGACGTCCTATATACATATACGACGTAACCCTCCGTCTCTCTCTCTCTCGTTTCGGTCTCTCTTGCATGCACCATCTTGTCGTAGTGTCTATTCCTTTCCTCCGTCTCCCCTCCCCTCCCCTCTTGCACACAGTCACGGTATTATGTCGTAATTAGGCGATAGGCTTTATACGATTTGCCGTGTAAAATGCGCGAGTCAAAGAGCACCCGGAGTCTGAATGTCGAGCGCGCAAGTGTGGGACGCCCCGCGGTGACATCCGACGCGATCATTTGTGAACGCTTCTTTCCAGCGTCGTGACGGCGCATTGTGCGTCGGCTACTACGGCAGTAGTTTCTTTGCGGTAGACCCGATTCTCTAATCGGGGTGAATATACGACGGCAACGCCGTCGGTTGCTCGTAAACAACGTCGAGCCGCGCGTAGAACGTCTGAGTCGCCGCTCCTCGGCCGATATATCTCGAGCGAAAGTCGTCGCACATCTCCGCGTGAAAGTATAGGCTTTTCTTTAATCTGCTGGCGACTGTGTCACAATTTATTTGAAAACTTGTATTTGATGTTAAATTCTGTATTATAAAAGTACTGTCTTAAAGTCATGTTTTAGTATTTACTTAGAGCGATTAATGAAGTTAACGAAGAGGATATCGCTTCAACGCGCAAGTGGATTAATTCATATTTGCTTAAAAATAGAGCAAAGAGAGAGAAGATCTATTACAAATAAATTAATAAATAAACCAATTTCAGGGACTCTCTAAACTCAAACAATAATACAGACTAATAAAAGTAACAACGCGGCTGAAAGAGCGCAAATAACTTATTTATTAAAAAAAAAACTTTTATTATTCGTATCAGACTTTTCAAATAATCCTCAGCGATACTATTGGTCTTGCGAAATTGTTCTTCATATTGATGAGTCAATTACAAAATCCAAAGTATAAATTTCAAAATAATCAGAACACAAAAGAATGTAATTTGATTTATAATAGGACTAAGAAAGGTAAAGCTTTGAATTAAAGAATCTATATTTGTGGACAAACTGATATGATAAAGAACAATCGTCAACATGTTAAATTATATGTAATGATAAAATGAAGTCAGTACGATTGCAAAGTGCACATGTCAATTATTGTGTCTATTACAAATATTCATTTCTATACTAAGAAAAATTGATTGTATCAACAAGACGTATAACAGCGTATGCATGACGCTTGCGTCTTATATCAAACAGAATTTTTACTATTATATGATTGAACTCGAAAATTTGCAGCTAGAACATTTGACTGAGTTTAAAATTAAGTTATTGGTGCGAACCGGCATTAATTACAAGGATCTTTGATTAACATTTTTCCGGTTGAATCTACATCATGATTCCCGATTTATACAAGCTGGATTTTTTTGCAAATTTAGACACATAGATCTAAGAACAAATGAAATGAATACACATTGTGTTTTGGGTAGCTTTATTGCACAAGTAGGCTTTAAGGCATTACTTCGATGCCTCATCTCTTGAGATGAATTATAATCTTCTTTTACTTTCTTTCTGTACATCAATTAATGTTTTTTTTTGTTTATTATTACATTTCGATAAAGATTATTGTTGTTGTTATACTAAATTTGCTTGGAAGAAGATGAGCAAAGTGAAAACAGACGTACCGCAAGATAATCAGTCTTAGATTCATATATAAATACAACATTCTGAGAACGAATGTTCGACATGATAAAAGCCCGACACGTCGAAAAGTTAAATCGAGTTCCGCAGGAAAGAGCAACGTAATGAAAACCATTCGAAAATCCGAAGAAGAAAGTTCATAAATAACAGCAAATTGTTGCAAAAGAGCAGAAAATTGGCCGCGAACCTCCTTATAGCACGGAACGCAATTGCATTAGATTGAATTGTATTATGTTTCGAAGGAAGCCTTCCGTAAGATCTATAACCGTTTAACGCCTCGTTAACTGTTCATTATTAACGTGCCGTTAAACAGGAATAGATCCTATAAACGACGCGCGCGAATTAACGTTGATCAATGAAACGTCTTTCGATGGTCTACATCTGGAGCGGATTGGACGATTATCGGATTGATCGATATCGAAGTAAAATGAAAACGAGAAATATCGTTAAACACGTTGACTCGATCGTTGTCATACGGCAATTAAGGAAATTTTTACGAAGCTGTGTGCAAAGCAAATTTTTCCGAATGTATGCGCATTGCTGATTATGGAAATTAAAGATGAGGAAGATAATCATTGTAGAAATTGTGTTTCTGAATGCGTTAAGAGAATTTCGTACTTCAATACTCTTACGAGATTCAGAAGTAATTTGGTAATTATGGGAGATTAAGGTTGACTTGATTATTGCAGTTGTTTCGTCTATACACATGTTGAAACGCTTATTACACTATTTGTTGACCCAAGAATGGGAACGTGTAGATCTTCCTAAAGTAACAGTGACGTAAATTTGGGTACACAATGATTCAAACGTATACGTGTGCCAAACTTTTCAAAGAGATAACAAATACAGTCTTTACGTAAGGTTTTTGATAAAGAGACGATTAAATACGCCTGCGTCGCTCTGAGTGTGTAAACTTCACAAAAGTAAAAAGAAAATATACACGCAAAGACAGGTACTTTTCGGATTAATTAATTCCACGCAAAAGCTGCATACGTTACACTAAAGCGATTTATCTCTCAATCGTCCTCGATTACGCGGGGAACAGTTTATCGCCGATAATAAGCCGCCTCATTCTTCGCCGGCGTTAATTAATAATTAATGTACAAACGCACAAACGTGTACGTGCTCACGACGAACGTAATCGCGGGCGGAAGTCACTTTATACGGTAGCGCGAGCGGTTAATGCCTGCGGGGGCTGTTGGGCGTGTATTACGGGGGTAGATTTCGACGGTAGTCGCGGTAGCGACGGCGGTGGGTGCCATTAACAGTGTTTCGCCGGAAATGTAAAGCATAATGCGCCGGCAGCTCGTGGATATGGAACCTATTACCATCCGCGTGTATAATGCTACCTTTCCGCCACCGCCGCCGCCCCGTTACGCCCCTGATGCGTCTCTCACCGCGTTGCGTTGCGTTTGCGGAATGTTCAAGAAGAGTTCGAACTTGTCCCGCGATAACCAGTCCGTTCTGCCATATCTTTTCCATTAGTTCGGCAACGAACGATCTTCGATTGACAATTTGCTAAAAATTTCTCAATTTCATCAACAATCTTCCGTTTCTTTGATGAAATAAAATACGATTTTAATAATTTGTTTCTATAAACAATTAATTGTTAACTCGTGTATATCTTCGAATTTTAATTTGTTTAAACGAGGTTAAGAACAATTGCACAAAATCGAACCTTTAATTTAATAGGTAACAAGATATTATTCTTAATTTAATAAGATTAATTTAAATAATCGTAAAAATATTTAAAGAACAGTTATCAATACTGACATATTACTTTATTTTCGGGTAATATTTTTTAAGCAAAAACTAAAACTAAAACTTTATAAATTAGTGTTTTCTATTAGATGCTATATTTTTTATAATAACCGTTTATATAATAATTTTTTATAATTGTTTCGTATTTTATAATAATTAATGTTTCCACAACACAATCCAAAAAGAGCGAAAGTGAAAAATTGAATTCTAAAACTGGCACAGTAGGCAGTAATAAAATTTAGACACGGCTCTATAAGTTGACTATAAAACAAATTGATAAAATAAATAATGAAATGTATTTTTATATATTAAACAACAAAATTTGTAACAGGCTAGATAGAGAAAACGATTTCTTATTGATTTAATAAATGTTATTGTAGCCAAACAAACAAATGTTTGAATTAATAAATACATTTAATAATAGTGTTACTTTCATCAAATAACAAATGTTGTTGAATGAAGCGGTTGTTGAATGCCGGTTTATTTACAGCGATTTTATGTTCCAAACTGCACTATAAAGAAAATATGAGAGAGAAAAATATAAACATGATTGTTTTGGGAAGCTATAAAAATGATCTATTATCAATAATACATTGTTTAAATTTTAAATTATGCAATTTGCAGTAGAAAATGCAAGTTTTATTCTTGCTTTTCAAAATTTCGTTTTAAGTAAATTTTATGTAGAAAGAAACTATGTATATATGAACGTGGGTTTTTATTTCCTTAATTATTTAAATCATATTTTTATCAATATTAATACAGCACAAGAGTTTAGTTTCCGAGAAATAAAGAGATAGCTCTTCAGGAGAGCTAGAATGCCAGTATTGGCGACATTCCTCTAATGTCGAAGAAGTTACGCAGGTTTTTTAAAAATCGCATCTTATTGAACGTTCACTGAAAAAGGAATATTTAAATGAGGAGGAAAAATCATAAGAGCATCATATTTGTCTCTATAAATTGAAGCACCTATTTATATTTCCAAAATTGTGACACGTATCTTACATTGTATATTTTATAATAACGTGAAAGTAATATTTAAAAGATGTTCTTGATTGCGCATGTAATAGCTCTTCTTTAACTAATTACACTTAATTTTAACGGACTTAAATCATATGGCCAAGGGAAAAGAGTCTGCCGGAAAACCTCTGTTCCGTTGGTGATTCCACGTAAGATAGAGTCGAATTCGAGTTCACTAAATCGACAGCTTGGCGTCTTGCAAACAGAAGTGACGTGATCCTGTTTGCGCTCAGTCGGGCATAATCCGAGGTAATCCTCTTGCACAATATGCGAATGCGATGCGTTTCAACCCCCTCCCCTCACGCCCGTCTCTTTCGTATATACGTAAACGTGTGCCTTTCGCGCCTCTCGTTCGGTTCTCTTTCCTCTTCAACGTCTGTATTTCATCTCCCTCGCCGCGTCTTCGTAGCACGAGGAAGCTCTTCTCTGTATTGTAGCGCAAAGAGCATCGTGGATAATGAAAGGGAAAAAGGGAGAAGTGTCTTGTGCAGATGCTTACGTTGCTTCGCGTTTGAATGTCGTCACGATAATCTGCAGAAGTAAATTGTCTTAAAAATTATAATGTGAATTTGTGATTTTATTGCGTAAAATGTGAAAGAGATGTCTTTGCTAGCATTTTTCTTCTGCTAGCATCTAATGGAAAAATATATCGCGATTGGCATATTAATGAAGTAAAATAACACAGTGTGTGAATAGAACATCGCCGCAATAATATATATCACCGAATTATATTACACAATGCTAGTTTTTAACGGATTTAAAATTAGCTTTCCGTATCTTTGTAATAATTTCAAACTTGTGTTAAAAAAAAACTGGTTAAATTAATCCATTAAAACAATTAAATTAATACAACAACCTATTTTGTGAAATATAAACAATCCATAACTTTCATTAAACTAATTAACAAATTGGGTTACTAACATTCTGGTTAGTAGATAACTAGTCGAATTTGATTACATACTAGTTACGGTCACATTGAAAAAAAAATCTGGTTGCATTAATTATAAACTTCATGGATCAGTATATCTGTTTGAATGAACGAATCGAAATTTTTGTAGGAATTATCAAGTTCCTTAATTAATATTTATTCAAAATTAAAACTTATATTGTCAATATACTATACATTTCTCAGTTACTTCCGTTTTCGAACACAATTTTAAGAACTCGCAACAAGAAGCATTTTAATATAGTCGTAAAAAAATCTCATAATGTTACCTTTTACTTTGACCTGTGTCACGTGATTATCTTCTTGCGATCACTTAATAGCTATATTATTACATAGAATACATAGTTTGATAGTTTTAACCGGAAACTAAATTTTTATTGTTATCATACCTAAATCTTTCGGTTGTACACTAAAATATTTGATTATAATACTCGAAGAAATTCTGTTTATTTCAACCAAAATTTTCTTAATCAAACATATATTGTTAATTCAATCATGATTGTCTTTTTGCCCGTATAAAGAATCTTTTTTCATTTCATGCGTTACGTATTATCATTTTTGAATTGTTATAATTTACAAAGAATTCATGTTTTCTACATTTAAGTTAGAAAGTAACGTGTTACTGTAATCGTTATCGTTTTCTTAGCAGTAATTTAGTCGATACAGTGCTTAGCCACACTGGCAGTATTGAATAATATACATTACATATATGTTATAGACTTTCAGTACTGACAGTGTTTATTGTTAATGTTTAAAAAAATGTTTCATCTAAATTCTTAAAAATAACTAATTATTACATAAATGTAATATAAAGAAAAGCTTTCTCTTTATACAGAATAGCTTTAAAACTTCAAGTTAATAAAACTTTATTATTCATTATTACATTTAACATTGATCATCAAACAATGTAATTTTAAAATCTAAAGATCTATTGTAGCATTATAAAATGTAACAATATCGGTTACTCCTTAAAATTAATAACGGTAACGAATTATATTTTTGCGAAAAGTAACGATAACGCGTTACTTTTTTAACGCCCCCAGCTGCAATTAAGACATTTAAAATCGATTTAATTGAGCGAATGAAAATAAAGCTTTTGTAAATTAAGCTTCCGTATGTTACTTTTCATTTTCGTAATGTATTCTGCATTATATGTCTGTTGACGACGAAATTCGAGTTTCATAATACCTTTCCGTTTAAACTCTCTTTTCACGGACTGTTTTTCTTCCTATGGCTTCTCGTATGCGTTTTATCCACGGAGCGATACAACTCGTACGCTCTCAGCCGACTAACCCTTTCCGACACTAATTATCGCGCTTAGCTCCATTTTCATCCCTTCTGGTACCATCAGCTCTCACTTCACCCCTTTTTTTTCTGTCTGCGGTAGTGAAAAATACACATGGGTGTTACGTTCACGTGTAGTTTACATCTTCAACGAGCGCGATCCTCGGTAATTAAAACACTCCGTGTCGTCAATATTACGACATTCGAGACGATTCCATTTGTTTCAAGAATGAGATTTACTTTGTATTTGTAATACGCGAGGATCGACTGTTATGACGATACATGCAATCAAAGTAGTTTTTTTGTCAATATTATGTTATTTCGTCGACATTTGTTAATATTTGTCAGTAACATAAAAAAAGTAGAAATTAGTACAGTACATGAATTAAGAAACTATCTATTTTTATGACACTTACAATTTTTACTAATACTGCGATCTTGTACACGAAAATTTATCAATAATTTATCTTGTAATTCTAAATTAGTTTTTATTACATTTCACTTTAGATCCAAAATTTAACAAGATTCTGTTTGTTTCTTCAATTCTCAATTTTTCATTAAATATTCTTAATGTTTAATTTTATCATTTCATAATTCCACTGAATGTCTCATTAGTACAATCGTGTCATTTTTGTTACAGTTTGTTCTCCTATCTGTTGGCGAAAGGTTATATCTGGTTTCAGGCTCCGTATATTTGTCAACTTTTTTGCTGGCGTTTTATAAAACGCAAAATTGAAATAAATTGTCGATACGTTGCGATAGGATAGAAACGGCGAGTTTAAAGATAACAGTGCGGGAAGAGATCGGTTTATTTGCCCGCTTAAGGCGACGCACATGCGACCGCGATATGCAAATGACGCAGATTTACACAGGTGCCATAGATGCGTACAGTTTTTGAATATACAGCGCCGAATTAACTACGACGTTTGTACACGGCAGTGCGAGACAGTTCGGGTGGGTCGTCGAAACCGACAAGTGCCTGCGGGACGAGCCGCTTCAATTCTTTCGATAATCGCTTCATTAATTACCTCGAGTTGGCTCGTTGTGTTCGTCAACGTGCATCTCCCTACGTTTCACATTCATATTTCTATACTGTACGTAGTACCTTTCTTGTTTTCTCAATTACGCGGCTATTTTTAACTTTTGGAACGAAAAGGCGCTGTTGTTGCTGCCTGCAAGATAGAAATTTTCTCTAACGATATGTTAAGCATGTTAATTATGGGTTTCAGTGAACGGAAGTGTTCAAAGGCCCGAAGATTCTGCCTTCGCAGCAGCTGGGCGCTGCGGTCGCTCCATGGCCGGGCGCAACCGGCCTCATAGCTTCGGTCACTGCTGACGACATGGCACATAAAGGTAAGCCTGATGTTTTTTTCTATTTATAAAGATCATGAAATTTCAACGGTATTTGCGAATAACTTTTGAAATAAATGCGACAATGTTATTAAAAAGGTGCGTAACTGTAAACGAGCATTGTCAGGAATGTTGAATCGAACATGAAGCTTATGACTTGTGATGCTTAATTTGGAATTCTAAAATACATAAATCAATGTAAAAATCGTTACTTATTAATTGAATGATTTGGACACTATGTTGATTAATAATTAATGGCTTCGAGAATAAATCCATATATTAATCAAATTAGTAACCGAATTTGCGTCCCAGAACTTGCGCCTTACTCTCATTAGCCGCTCGATTAATTTTCTCCCGTTTTGATTAATCAAATTGTATGAGTCTAATGCTAGCGATCGGTGATAAATAAAAACAATAATCTTCAATATGTGTGCAATTAATACGGATCCAAATGCTCACGCGGTTAACATTACAATACAACATTATTGATATTAATATTAAATATGAATCGTACGGCATAAACGTTTCGATCGATTTATTGTAGCTACAAATTAGAAACAAAGGAAGTAATTGATAATTTAAAGTCGAGCATAGAACAAGTCGAGCATAGAAAAAAATCGCTGTCTCCAAAGCTGCGTATGCGATAAGAAAATTAAAGCGCGCGTATTCATCGTGATCCCTAAGAGTGTATCGAGAGATCCCCCACGTCGATCTTTGACCATATGTCAATTTCTAATCCGGCATTCCATTACAATGGACCATCACGAGAACGATTATGATAAAACCCTTACGGGGACGGGGTTCTCTTTCTCTCTTTCTCGTTTTCTTCTTTCATCCAAGAAGCATAAAACTCAACGACTTCTGGACGATGACTACGAAATGCTGATGGCGCATAACCACCATACGTGCGACGAATTCTATTTCTGCGATTGGCGTTTTGCATTAACGACGCAAATACTTATAGTACTAACGTACGCTTCCATTCTAAAGGTCCTATAATTCTTTGTGTTTCTATCCAATCATCATTGCTGGTCACTTAATTCCGTTGTTTTGGCATTCGCTCTCGTGAAATTTTAGGAAAATTACCGAAAATTATTTTCGCCATTTTGCAAAATGTCCGTAAGAGGAATCTGTCGTCTCCTTATTTTAAATAAAGAATTTCATCGTTCTTCGGAATGTTAAAAAGGCAACATCGTGACAGTTTCTGAGGTGACTGTCGCGGCTTCTTTTTCTATTAATCCGCGCGCGCACGCACTTCGCCTATTAATTCACGAGACGAAGTCTCGACGAACGTAAACTATGTCCGGAGATATTACGGATAATTCGAATTCTAGCCCCGGACGAATCGAAACGTCCGAGAATCAAGAGGGAGGCGTTCGGTTGATGGCTAAGGCGTTTAACCCCATTAGTCCTGAATGGAACCTCTCGTCTCTCTCTTCCCTCCCTCCCTCTCTCTTTCTTGTTCTCTCGTATAGCCCCTTCCCCCCCCCTCCCCCCTTCTTCCATTCTCTCTCGTTTCCTCCAACTTTCTGTCACTGGCGCTTCCTCCGCTCTCACCCACCTCTGCTTGAGCTCTCTTAACACAAGGGTCCGAAGAGGATGGGCAGACGACGTCTCAAGGCTTTCTAAAGCCGGCAACTTCTGCCTGAAACTGGCTGCTCACTTCACGTATTGATTTCCATTCTCTTACGCCTTCCAGTCCTCACGCTCCTCGTCCACCTCACCGTGTCCTCCGAACCCACCAATTCGTTCCGTCCGCGGGATCCTTCGTTCCTCCGTCGCGAGATCATAATTTCTGTTCCTTGACATCCTGATAGTCGTCGTGTAACTTAGCTAAAACGCCAAGCTAAAGAGGAGCATCCAAACGTGACATCTTTATTCAATAACTCGCGTACCTCTTCTCCTTTGAATACAAATCATATTGCAACGTATCAATTTTCGGCAGACTGTGTTGGAAAATATTGATGATTTTATCGGATATGTGATAGGGAGATGCCATAAATCTGGAAAAATAGGGAACACGCAAAACAAAGTGAAGCAGATTAATTTAGATTGCGTACTGTTATATCAAAATTTGAGGTAGCTAAAGACGTGTACACAATTTTCAGAAAAAATAATAACAGTTTGTTTTCTCTTTTTTTAATGTGTGTGTGTGTGTGTACACGTTAGTCATACTATAATTGAATTGTTTGAAATCATTCTATATCGCAATTGTTTGTTTGTTTTTCTTTTGTGTGTGTGTGTGTGTGTGTGTGTGTGTGTGTGTGTGTGTGTGGATTGTACGAACATAGTAAGTCTATAACCGATTATATATCAATTTCAATCAAAACTTTTCCCCCGGATATTCCAAAACCACTTCGTAGCAACAGTTTATTTATTAACGGTTCACTATATCGCAAAGGATTTTAATCCTGCATGTTTTAACAGACATGTACAGTGCGTAAGAGCAAGTATTTACTTTAGTAATTTGTTGAAAATAATCGTTTTTTTTTCTCGATCTTCCTCTTTCTCCCGTAAGAAGGTCTTGGTTACTTAGGTATAGCGTTTCGTGTGCGTAGGTTGTGAACAATGAGAATAACAAAAGAAATTGATAGTTCGAATATTATTGGTAATTAGTTTTGATGGAAATTAAAATTTACTCTCCATTGGACACATCTGTTGATCTAGAGTTCTTATAATTAAGTTTTTGGGTAAATTAATCGCTATAAACACTTACAATTAGATTTAGATGGCTCAACCACAATGACAAAATATCGGGACTTTTCATGAATGACTAATACATGATAAAATAATTAAAGGATAAATAAGAAACATTTTCGCTGTATAACGACGTTTGACCTAACTCTATTTGGACAATAAATTTTATAACTGACTACGATCGTTTGGGAGAAGGCTTACTTGCAACGTCTAAACACTGATTTATGTGAGCGTCTTAATAGTCACAAAGCTTTTAATATACTTCGACGTTTGTCTTAATAGCATTATGATATATTTGTTCATTTAAAGTAACAGCTGTAACTTGCGATTGTTAGTCACTGTTAGCACACTTAGCACATAACGAAGAGAGACAAGTAAGTCCGAATAGCCATGACTGTTTCATTATCACATTGTTTTAATAATCAATTATATTTGTATTATTTACATCTAATTTGAATGCTCATTATTAACTTGTTCTATACAGTAAATTGAAAATGCGATTAATGTTTTCTCAAAGGACGCCACGTAATCTAATCGTTACAACGATGAACACGTATAATACTTTTTTATATAATTTAGAAATTTTATATTTCAAAAGATAAAATCATATTTAACGACAATGAAATTATGTCATTTTGTTAAGTAAATATATATAAAGAAGATATTAATTATCACATGCTGTGACTGCGAAAGTGTAAAAGTTATTGCTCCCATGTCTAAGAATCCGTTTAATGAGCCGACAATTTGGATTCCCTTTGACGCGAAAAACTCCGCGAAGTTTCTCGGCGCGGATTAAACACCGTGGCGGCGGAATCCACAAGTGAGGAAGCGATCGGAGAGTCTGCAGGGTGCTCGAAAATCCACGAGTTATCTGACCGAGTGCGGCTCAGTGGGGTGTGTAGCGTTAAGTTGGCGTTAGCTCATCGAATCGCCTCGGATAGAGCGCCGCCGTCGCCGCCGCCACAGTGCCAACGAAGGTTTGTTTTGATCGATCGCACGTACAAATCGTATTTCCGGCCTCACCTCGCAAACGATGACAAATCCGCCTGTCCTCATTTTCCCGGCTGAACCGGGCGAGAAGGCCACGCATCACTAAAAGCATCCTTTATGCCTACTTTACGCTAAGCCGAGGTAACTCAAGTAGCAAATTAGGTGCTTACCTTTTTCATTACTTTCCTTCGAGAAAGGAGAGCGGGTAACCTGTAGATTGTAACTTGTCTTGCCTTCTTCGTGCAATCTTGTCGTTATAAAAGGATTAAAGTATCGTAACGTTGCTTTTCTATATAATTCAAAGTGTTTCCAATAGTAAAACAAACACATTTGACAATAAGATATTATAATTATGATTTTGTTATATTAAAGTACATAAAGAGAATATCGATTACTAAGCTCATTCATCTCTCATAGGATCATAAAAGCAAAACGTTAAAGTTACGAGAGTTAGTAATTAGAAATAGGCGTGGGAAGAAGGCATTTTTATCACGCCTGTGATTTGATTTTTTTTTGCAATATAGTTAAATGGATGAATTATTTTTACTTTGAAAATTATTACACGAGAGAGGGATTTTAATAAAAATAATTCTTGGATTTAAATTGTTAAAAGCAGAGTCGAATTTTAATATAATATCGTTATTTTGTGTATGCAGCTTATGTTTTTACCATTTATAAATAGCGGTATCGCGTTTGACTTGCAAAAATAGAATTTGCTCTTTTTCATGGACATGATAAAAACGTTTGCATTACACAATTCAAGTTTAGTCACTATATTCAGAGAAAAAAAATCGTATCGGCAACTACACAACATTTATGAGGACTTGAATTGCGAGTCGAAACGTTTTCGAGAACAATGTAACTTACGTTATTAGCGTTACATGAGTCTTTCGATCGTTCCGATTAATAAACAAATATTTAAAAGTACAAAAACATCTAGTACCGATTCTTATTAGTTAAAAATACCTTGTTAGATGTTGAGAATTTGTATATAGAGTCTCTAACTTCTTTAATTATTTAATTTATAAATTTATGAACAAATAGCACCTCAACTACATATTAGAGTTGTAATAAAAACACTAATAAGCTATGAACTAAGAAAATACAGTAATATTAATTTATAGTAAGATTATTGGATAAACTATAGAAAAGTATTAATGCAGTAATGCAAATGTAGATGACGTAAAAATTAAACCGACTGACAAGATCTCTCGTTCGCATTTCTAGCACTCAGGGCTTTGCACTACTGCTCCATTGCTCTCATAGTTATACTGGTCGTACACTTAATCGGTCGTACGTGGAAGCATATAATTGTCATAACGTAATTATTTTTAGTAAATTCCATATATAACTATGTAATTATAGTGCTATTTCACTATAAACTAATTGCACAAACATTGTTCTCGTGGCGATAAGAACCATCTCATTGCAACTAAATCTTTAGTTGCATTAACTACAAAATGGTTTATTGAGCTATGTACATTAATTCTATAATTTTATCATTGCTATGCATTTTTCGCCGAGTGTGCAGAATTTCTGCAAAGAATAGAAAGTTGTCATCCGATAATGCCAAACGTAGATATTTTACATATCGCTCGTTTATACATCGTATATATATCGTATAACTTTATAAGATTAGCTGGAATTCCTACGCATTGATATTAATCATAATTTGCAAATAAATTTGCGCGCTACGGTTTCCTTCGACATTCCAGCGTCATTCTGCACATATTTGTGCAGTAAATTAAATTAATTCTGTACTACCTTTGAAATATTTTTATACATCATTTCACCTCGTCGAGAATTTCACCGTGCGATTCGCACATTCTTCATAAACTTTTTAGCCGCATATCTGCGGACAATTTTTGCAAAATTGCAAAGCCACTTGACGGCATTTCCGGTGTGGAATATCTACGAGATAGTATTTAACAAAGTTTTCACGACCGTTGGGAGGGTTAACGCTTCAAACGGCGTTCTGCAACTTTCGAACTAACGATGGTCTCTTAGCCGTAATTCCTGACGAGAGTTTCCAAAGTTTGGCAAATCGTCGCGTTTCCGCACATTTGTCCTGCTCCGTCGCGTAAAACGAGGAGGCGCACCTAGTACTTGTCGCGAGTAATCGCGCGCGTAACTTGGCGATCAAATTTCCGAAAAGCGAACTGTGCTCACAGTTATTTCATACGTTCTTCTTGTTTATCGCGCAAATAACATTTGCTCGATTTCGCATATAATCGTGTGTAAAAATAATTTCAATAATATTTTAAAGAGCAATTTAAATTTTGTGTAAAGATATTTATTTAAAGAGTTGAAAAATTCAATCAATTTAACAACTTTTTTTCTTAGTATCGAGTAAAGAGAGAGATTTAAATCCAGACAAGCGAAAGTAACTAAAGAATTATTTACCGAAAATTGTATGCTGAGAAGGAAAAGTTGTCAACTTGATTAAATTTTTCAGTTGAAGAGTGTTTATGTATTTGACTTAAATACATAAAATACTTGAACTTCAGTTTAAGCATTTGTATATTTAACTTAATTACATATATATATAGCTTAAATACACAAGTACTTAAACTAAAAAAATGTAATCAAGTTGAAAAATTCAGTCAAGCTAACAACTTTGTTTCTTAGTGTCGATTGCAATTTAATAATAATCCTCTAACATTAGTTCCATTAAATGCTTTTTTCTAATTCTTTTTAAGTACACAGAAAAAAAATTAATATCAAATCAACAATTTATTGTTTCATATATAAGCAAGAATACAAAATCTTCTTGGAAAAATTTATAATCTTAAACAGACATAATTTTTTTACATGAAGAGAAAAATTTTCTTTATGTAAGCAAATTATGTCAGTTTAAGATTATAAATTCTTTCAAAAAGATTTCATATTCTTGCTTATATATGAAACAATTGTTGATTTTTAAATTGTTGATTTGATATTAATTTTTTTCTGTGTAATAGAATTCGGTTTTATTATAGTGATTACTTGTTTCTTTTTGTCATTACTATCACATTCTTTTTACCACCTTTTATTTACGAGCAATACTATATGCAGGACCATTAATGGATAGCACTATACGCATCAAAATAGTAGTTGTCATCGGAAAATCCACTCAGCGGCTCTTCGCGCGGCAGACGGCAGGGAGGCGTTGAGCCTTCTGAAGAAATCCGGAAGTTTGGCAAATCGTTCGGCCTCCGTTTTACCGCGTGGATTCGACTGTCGGCACGACATTTCGCCGACGACGAATCAACCACCCTCGTGCAGGAGCTGCTTTTACGCGTAAGGGACGACACGACGAAGCCGGAGGATGAGCTCGGGGGGAGGGGGGCGACGGGACAGCGAAATAAGAATAAGAAAGGATAGCGCCCGGCTCTTCTCTTTTCATTCTTTCTCGATAAGGCGAGTCAAGACAGAAAAAGACAAAAAGAAAAGGAGGTGGAGGTGCAGGAAGAGGAGGAGGAGGAGGAGAAGGAGAGGGAGGAGGGTTCTCCCGAAGCATTGATCGTTTCTGAATTCCGAGTAGATGGCAACCCCCCGGGCGGTTCTTCACCCTCCAGCCTTTCTCCCTCGCAGCCTCAATATACGTACTCGTCTTTCGTACGTTACTGCGGCGAAAGAGGAAGAGCAAAAATATGAAAACGCCAGGAAGACGGGGCAAAAGCGATCGCAAGAGAGAGAGAGAGAGAGAGAAGGAGAGAGAAAAAGATAAGAGAGGTACGCTCTTTAAAACGGTTCTCGGTTCGTTCAAAACAGATAGAACTCCTACGCTTTTGATCCCGCCGCTTTCGCTCCGCTGACGACAGGTCTTGCACGGTTTTTATTTAATTAATTCTTATCTCTCACGCGGCAGACGTGATAATTTTTTTTTTTTCCTTCATTAATAATCGGAAAGATCCATAGTCGAACAACAATATTAACTTTACAAGACTAATAAACTGTCTGATAAACTGGCGTTCTCTTTCTTCCTCGCGCGAGACAAAGGGAGAAAGAATTAAACTTCGTTGAAATTAAAAAATTGTCCGAGACTCCATGTGACACGCCGCATTATGAAATTACGAAAGATGAACTGGGAATATTCGAGCAATAAATCGTCAAGAACAATTCTCATTTATCAGAGTGAATTAAATAAAAAAAAGAAGAAGATATTAAAACCTTACAGTTATCCGCAAAAGGACACTCTCCCGAAAGCTATCGAGACGTTTTCTTCACGTCGCAATAATTTTGCACATCCTCTTACGCGCACGACTCACCCCGAGCTACCGAAGCTACCTCGCAGTTACTCGCAAACGTCCTCATGCCTTTGCCGGTCTCCTCCTGTTTCCTGAAGTATCGAGTGCTTCTCCACCGCTGTCATCATCGTCGTCGTCGTCGTTGTCGTCGTTTCCACTTCTGCGGCATCGCTGGAAAACGCTGAAGATACGCGTTATTTCAGGCGGACGGAGCGCGCCCTTCCTCCACCTCCTCTTCCTCCTCCTACGAGAAGCGGCGGGATCTCGAAGAGGGCGAGAGCGGAGCAGCCAGCCGCCCGCGCCGCGTCGCCGCCCGGCTTTTACGACTATCTATCGAAGCATTTCGTACGTGGACTGGATACGTGGTGGATTTTCCAGGGTCCTCCGCTTGGCCCGGTTGCGCCACCGCGTTGCGACTACGAATTCCTCGGAACGAGACTCCCCCGTTTACGTCTCCCTCCACCACCGAGGTGCACCGAGAAGCGCAAAATGTGTGCTAGCCACCCGCTTCTGTTTGAAGAGGGAATTTCACAGTCGAATACGCCTGATGTAAGACGCGCAGTCCACATTCGACTGTCTCACGAGCCCCGCGAAGAAAACTGCCCTTCGAAAAAGTCCCCGACAGTCACTTCCGGCGGCTAAAGCGACGGTCGAAGTCCGCATCGCGTTCGCGTAGCGGAATCGCGGCGCAACGGTTTAAGGAATCTCAAATAACAGTCTTATTTTGCACGTGCAATATTTCGTTGCTCGAGATCGGCTTACCAAACGTATTCTGTCAGATACCGCCGACGAACACTTCGCCGAACGTCCCGTGGTTTTAACATGCTGATATCTTAAATCTCCCGTTTCTCTGCGCGCCCGCGAGTGTGTGGAGAAGCTCTCGCTCTTAATCTCGCGCTTATATTTATCTATTCTCCAATAAAAGGAAGTGCCACCGAGACGGTATTAAAGCTGGGAGCTCATTAACGCAGCGAAAGAAAAGAACGAGCGGGCCGACGACCCTAGCCATTGTCACGACGTGAAGCTATTGCTATGGGAATTTCATGGATTCTCCGCGGCCGTCGCGAATAATGTCCCGATCGTTTCACTGATTTAACACCGGAGTGAGGGCAAAGGGGAAGAGGAAGAGCCGAGGAGGGACGACGAAGCGCGATTGGATATTCTCTCTAAACGGCAAGACTTGACCGCACTTTAGATTCTGCCGCCAAGTTTTCACGAGTCCTTCGTGAAACTATTTGTTCTCGACATTCTGCGCCGTTGAAACTGTTACAAAACACTTGCGACGGTAGCAGCTTCGATTTGAGCCACGGACATGTAGCTTAAAATAAGCATATTGATTTTATTATATGGAAAAATATTCGACACACACGTGATTCTTCGAAAAATATCTGCTTTCAGCGATTAAAATCGCTTCAGCGAAATTAAATTGATATATTATATTTTGATTGTAGTAATTATGAGATGTAACGAAATATTTTCAACCTCGAATTTCGTAAAATTAAATTTTATAAAAGTCAATAGCTTCTGAACGTGTATATAGACGCAGTAAAATACAGACACAGTTTTTTTTTTATGTCAAAGCCGATTGTTGTTAAATTTTTTTTCTTGAATTTTTAATATTTAATTGTTAATTTAATATAATGTGATTATGTTAGTTGAACATTTCGTGTTAAATTAATTTCTTAACGTTAAAATAACTCAATTTATGAGCGAATACACAAATAATATAGAAATAATGTTTTAAATGTTTTAATGTTTTAATATAGTTTTAATGTTTTAATGTTTTAATATAGAAATAAAGTTTAAAATAAATGAATAAAATGTAAATGTCAATATATCATGTTAATTTTCGTAAAAAAAATATGTTTGTACAGTTTATTTGTGTCGAAGCGTTACATTTTGTTGCATTAATTTTTTGCATAACATTTATATTACTTTCTAACGTGTTCATCTCGTGCCGAATTAACACAAACATTTAATTGGACCGTTTGGAACATGCGACATATATTAAATTTAAAACAAAATATTTTCCAACCGTGGACGTTTTAAAGAAATTTGACTTCGCGAGAAAACTGATGATCGCTTCTATTGATGAATTCCCTGAATTCGAGTCGGCGAAAGTGAAGCAAGTAAACAAACGTGGACGAAATGCGCCACGATGTGATTGAGGAAAGTATTTATTCTCTAATGCCTCCCGCAGATATTTCCAAGATACCTTAAGCCATTAGATATTCTCTCGCATTACTCATCGTTCTTTCGCGCTCGCGCGCGTATGCATTATTCCGTTCTAACTATGTAGCCCCGACGGGGAAACAAAAAAACTGTCACATAAACGCGCCCTCTCTCCCTCTGATACCGAGGGTGACGACGAGAAAATGGAGACGGTGTGAAAAGCTACCGCGACGACGACGACGACGACGACGACGACACCGTCGCCACGACATCGGCGTCGACGGGCGTCGCTTTTGTCCGTCCCCGGGACGAGCTCACACAAGCATGACGTTAATCGACGAGACGAGCCTCGGAAGCGTTTGAGAGGGTAAACGCGGTTAAGCCAGCGTTGGAAATTCCTTCACGTTTCACCATCTTCTTAACTTACAGCGAATTTGCTAATCGGCGTATCATCGTAAATGTCACGTTACGCAAAAGTCACATGATCATTCGCGTTGTTACTCTGCATCCTGGATGCTCTTTCCAGAAGGAATGTTACGTATATGCTTACGCGAACGGTATATGTATAAAGAAAAGGAATTGAAAAAGGAATAAATAAAAGTAATCCAGAAGATTGGCAACTTATGCACGAAAGAAAAATTTAGTCGAGCCGTCGCGTTGTAATCATCAAGTAAAAACAAGATCTTGATTTTTCGGAGCATGACGCTTACAATACGAATATTTGTGAGTTAGAGACGCGCAGATTAATCACGATCGCTCTTATGTGTTTATATGCAGTTTACGCGCAACAACGGAAATAGTTAAAAGGTATGTAGTTTGTAAAAGATTGACGCGCAAAAAAAGTAATTCAAGATAAAGGACTGTATTATAGTTCATTCTTATATTAAAATCGTTTCAAGTACAGTCACCAATCAATCAATCAAAGTCGTATTAGCATCTTAAGACATGCTTAAGACTTGCTCAAGACGCTCTTGAAGCTAAGATTTGATTATGAATGCCGACCAAAATGTTGTGTTTAATTATTAAACAGGAATTCTTTTTTCAATTTTGCGAGCACAATAACGCTTTTAATACGAATAATCGTTCGAGACACGCGGTTAATCACGATTGTAAATATACAATTTGCAATAACAGAAATACAGACCAGTATTCGTAATTGATTCTTATATTTAAGACTGTCTTAAGTATTGTTTTGAGTTAGCATAAATTAATCACACAATGCTATTAGTATCTTAACCCTCCGAAGACACCGTTGTTTTTCACTGCATTTCTGGATACAACTCTGGTGAAAATATTTCTCAGAATTTTTTATATAATTTTTCAAAATTTTTTAGAATATTTGTATAATTTTATTAATTTTCTTAGATTTTGTATACGAATTGAAACATTTTTCAGAAATACTTGGAAAAAACTTAGAAAGTCTACATCTTTTCTCAAAATTTTTCATATATATTAATTAAAAAATATTCTAAGATTTTTAAGATTTTTTATTCTATAATTTCTGATGAAATGTTATAAAATTTTAAAAAGTTGAAATATTTTTTTTTTTAAATTATGAGATGAGAAATCTCAGAATATTTCAGAATTCACGTGTACGAAAAGTTTTGAGAAAAGTTAACTTTCTGAGTATTTCTGAAAAATGTTCCAATTTGTACAAAAATTATGAGAAAAATGTTCACCAGGGAAAGAGTCTGTTTTTGAAAAAGTTTTTATGTTCTAAAAAATAAAAAAAAATTTTGACACGCTCTTTCAACACTTCAAAGTACAGTTTCACAATTGTTTGACCCAAAACTTTTTTGTACATATCCGAATTTGAGATATAATAATTTAAAATTGAAAATTCACTGGGGTCTTTAAATTCCATATGTGACCTCAGAAGATTATTGATATAATTATTTAAGTAATCGTAACGAAATAATCGTTCTGGGACATACAGCCAAAATAAAAATGTATAACGATGTGCGGAGCGATTTACAAAGTTTTATAACATAACAACAAAAGTCTCGCCATCCTACGAATTTACATGACGAAAACTCTGTAACAAGACGCGATTTGACATGATGGCTTCGGAGTCTTTGGACTGTACTGTAGCTATATAGCTCCCTATTTTTTATTTATATTTGCGATTTAGTTAGAATTTAATGTTGATTTTCTTTGCGTTAAAAACATGCTGAAGCAAGGCACGTTAGTCCAGAACGTACATGTTCAAAAGATTGTGGTGTTAAATCTCACGATATTAAAGTGAGTTTCAATATACATCATTGTTTATTTATCTCTGACTTATAACTCGCTCATTTATTCACCCATACTTATTTGTTTAATCGCTTATGCATTGATCGAGTTTTGATAGTAATTTACTTATATTTTGTAATTATATCAAATTATTCTACTCAAAAGATAAACGAGAGCATTTATTTGTTGAATATTTGTCAAAAGAGGCAGGGAGCTCTTACTTTTTTTACTTCCACTTTTAATTTTTGTATCTTTCTTCTAGCTATCCCACCCCATCGCCAACTAGATTTTTGGAAAGAACAACTATTTTTACTTTTAAATATTAATTTTGGTCTAAAAATTGTTATTACGATTTGAGTTATGATTTTAAGCGTTAGAGATCTCCTGAGACTTAACATTAGAAGGACCGGATTTAACGACCTACTAAAGAGACAATTAAATAGAAATTTAACTATAATTAATATATAATTGAAAACATTTTTTACCAAAATTAAAAGCATGAGAAATAATGAAAAGCCACAGAAGGATAACATGTAGAAGCAAAATTAAAAAGAAAGTTACAGCAATATTTGAATTTAATGAGAAGCCAAATTGGCTACCTTAGTCCTTCTGGTATTAATGGATTAAGACGGTCTCTCAATGAGAATTGGGTATGAATATCCGCCGTAATGTTATAATGATAAAAAATACTTTTTTTTATCGGTACAATTCGGACAGCTCATTGCATTAGAAATAAGGAGGTATATTGCACTAAATAAATATTTTGACAGATCACAAGGGGGCTAGGTCCGGGCATACCCATGGGTACACGAGCAACTGTCGACCTAATTTTCCCCTAAATGTTTCCGGAGATTACATCGGTTCGCCATTGTACGCCGCGGACGGCGACGTGATCTCTCAATGGAACCCCATAAGCCTCTCGGTAAAACGGATACCCGATTTACATTGGTTCGTCAGTGCGATTATAGCGCAAATGCTTTTATATAATAATTTCGTTACACGTCGAGTTCGTTTCCCAGATTTCCACGGAATGCGGTGTACGAAGAAAACGCTTTTTTTCATTCACGCTGTCATAAAAAACGCTCAGAATACGAATTTAGATCACTTTTTACGCGTTTCCGAGATTGTTTAATTCTTTATGGCGAAATTCTCTCTGTGTGTTAGTTTACATGGGAAAGTCAGAAATGTAATTTTTTCGCCTCTTCGTAGCGCACAGTGTGAAAGAAGACACTCGTTTTGGACAGAGACCCCTGGATGTCTAATATTTAAGCGACTTTAATGATTTTTTTATTTTATTGTTATAAATTTTTCTTTATTATAGACCAACAAACTTTTTAAAATAAGGCTAAGATTTGAAATAGTCCATACAATATATTTATAAAAAAAAATATAAAAATTCTGTTGTATTGAATATATTTGAATATACATTCAAAACAGGTGTACATGCTTCAAAATGAAAAAATAATAATAAAGAACAAAACAAACAATAAATAAAATCCTTTTTCATAAAATGACTCATATCCTGACGCAGTAAAAAGACTCGCATACTGCACTACTAAAACAATAAAGCAATATAACAAAATTCAGTTGTACCGTCAAAAACTGAATAAATTAAAAATTAATACTTCTGTAAAAAACAAATGAAACATTTTACAAAAATTTTACATAAGCTAGATTATTAAGTTAATAAATGATGAATTTTATGAAACTTAAGTTTCAATTTTTATAAATTAGCTCAGAAAACAAAATCTTTTTATTTTTCTATCGAGAAATACGTTTTTAACAAAGATTTTAAATATATTTACTATATGTATTTTGTGTAAATACATTTAATATCGCAAAATTTCAACATTTTTGACAAATATATTATATGTCAACCATTTTGAATTTTAGTCTTAGTTTAAAAAGTTTGCTCGGAGAAGATTAACGACGAGAAAATTAAAAAAAAAGTCCTCAAAATCGATAAAATCGATTAGGCCGTCCAGGTATTTTTGTCGAAAGTGAATGCCTTTTCTTTCACTGTGCGGCGCGGCCCGGCGGTATAAGAAACGTACGAATAAGAAAAACAAACGGCGAACGAGAGCGTAAAATAGGGAAAAGTCGTTAGCAAAACGCGGCGCGTTACCCGTCGCGCAATAATCACGTCGTTTGACGCCCCAGCACTTATTATATTCTTTTCCTCCGCAGATTCGTTTCTGCACACGCTGTATTAGAATTTAGTCGCTCCGAATTTCTTTCCCTTCCTGTGCTTTCCTCCGTCTTTTTTTCCTTTACCACTATCTTTCTCCGACATCCTCAAACGTACTTGCGAGCTGCCGAAAACCCCGTCTCTCTTTTTTTTTTCGTCCGAAAAGGACCGGAGAGACACACCACTTGAGATTCTGAAGCACAAAACCGTCCTCCCTCGCACACAATAACGATTTCCACCCGCACACCTGCTCGAGGCCCTGACTGCCGGACCAATCTCCGAACATGGCCCGACCCACATTCTCATTTTCATAACAAGGCTAAATAAGCCGCACCTGCGATTCCCTCGAACGTTGTATTCCTCATCATTCTTCTCCTGCGTCGACATTTTTCGCATATTACGTCCAGATTGTCATGGAAAATACGGAAGCATCATTGCCGTCTCGAGAATATTTTCCCACACAGCGATACCCCGCGATGTCTACACGAATTTATATACTTCTTCTGTAGATATTAATGACTTCTTTGTAGCAGTGACAAAATCGAACGTCAGTCCACAGAAATGTTTTCTATTTCATTTAACAATATATTCAATGTACACTAATATATTTCTCTGCGGGTACTAATGATCCATTTTTCAAGTACACGCCATTCAAGTAAAATGCCATCCATGATTAAAAATGTCCGTGTAGACATTTTTCTGTAGCGTGACGTTTACACACAGAAATCCATCAGCTGTTTCTGCGATTATATAAACGATGAAAATTTGTTTACGAGGTACCGACGCGATGAATGCAGTTTCATGATTTAATAGTGTATTCCGTGCCCTATTTGCATTAGATGTAGATCCCCGGGTAGATCGACGGAGCTGCCGCATTATTCCCACAGCTGATCATTCCGATACGTAGATCTAATTATGTCACAACCCCCATGGGCATCGCACTCCCATGGGAACAAGCGGTGCGCGACCACAATGCCAACCAACCAGCCGATGTCATTGTGCACTTTGTACGATTGTGCTGTAGTATGTGCTCTGTTAAAGGGGCCCTCGCGGCGCCTTATTTCCTGGTGGCACATACACGTCGACCCTCGGCCTATGTCTACGTTCCTCCGACCGGACCCTTCCTGCATTTTTCGGTAATAACCGTCGAAAAAACGGGAGAGGGGAGGGGGTTCCCGTGGACGGCGTGGCGAGGATTCGAGAGTTTCCCTCGTACGTCGATCGCGATTAAGCTTTCTTCCTTTTTTTTTTCTCCTCAAATACAAATCGTCGGCCGCGTGGATTACACGGCCGAACACATGTTCCTCGATATTGTTGCCGCGAATTTTCTAATAACGGAAATATTGATGTGTGACCAATGTCTCCAAGTTCCTTCAAACTCCCCGGGGATAACCGAGACGGGTATTCGACTAATAGGAGAACTGCAGAAATTGGACCAGGGAACGAATCTTTATGCGAAAATTCGTACGTGCTTTATCAATATAGATAATAAGTACTTTACTTAGCTGAAAGTATGGATTTAAAAGTAAAAACTCTGGAGAAATAAATACACCATAAAATTAAATTAAGATGCACAGTGAAAAAATAAAATGTCCCAGAAAGTCTACTCTAAATTTTAAGTTACAATAACTCAAAAGTTAAGTTAAAATAACTCTTATTTTAAGTTATTTTAACTTAACTTTGGAATTATTTTAACTTAAAATTTAGAGTGGACTTTCTGGAACATGCAAAAATGTTAAAATTACATTTTATTTTTTTACTGTGTATGTTATTCATTCGTGCCTTGAAACTTAATTTCTGATGTATCACTTCTAATTTTTACACACACACACACACACACATATACATTAATATATACAATGGATGACTAGATGCAATATTGTAAAAACAAAAACGAATAAAAACACAAAAAGAAAAACATTCAAATGGAAAATAAAAAGTTAAAGCAAAAAAGCTTTAAAAAAAAGGAAGAATTGAAAGAAAAGAAAATTTTATGTAAAATAAAAAAGTAAAAAGTTGAGAAAATGATTGAAAAAAAGTCATAAAAAAATAAAGTTAGAAAAATTTTACAGGATTATACTATTTTACTAATTAAATCTTTTATTCTCACTTAAATAAAAATAAGTTTGTTAATTTTATCATTGTTTTTATTTTCTATTATACATATATGTATAATATTTCTAATATCAGCAAACTAATTTATCACATTGTGGTCAGACATTGGGACAAATCGTGTCCGGATTTTAAGATATATTCACATGTACAAAAATGTTTGTTAATATTTAATAAACTGCAAATCGACGATAATTTTGTTCTTTTATTTCTCTTATTTAAATTAAAAAAAATTTTTTAAATTTTTGTATCACCGTTATAAAGTACTCTTCAAGTTATTAATTTTCATTCAAAACATTTTTTTCTATCTCTTAGTTTCAACAATATTCGCTTCGAAAGAAAAATATCGATTTACTTCAAAAGTTTCACTTCCTAAAAGTGAATAAAAAATAAGTGTCTCTAATTTCGATCTGTATTACATACTGAAGGCTCATCAAAATCGCGCACGGACACTTGTCATCTTCCTCGTTAATCGTCATTAGCCAAATTTAATTAATACATAGTCAATAACAATATATTTTTAAAAGAAAATTAAAAAATAACAAATCACATCAAAAGTAAAGCACGGTACGATATACATAATGTATTATTAATAAAAAGTGAAATTCTTCAAGATAAATTCAAAGAAAAATTTTCTTAAATGAAATAAAATATTTCAAAACCTATTTCTTCTTCAGAAGCAAAAAAAAAATGTAGTCGAAAAAAGTAAAGGTTTAACAAATGGCGAATATTCCGAAAATTGGAATTTTTTACCTTAACGTTTGGTTATTACTAAATTTTTTTCAATGTTCATCGTATAGAAATTTTTCTCATATTTCACACATCGACACGTGAATACATTGAAATACATACGCATTAAAATCCGATAAGGTCACTTCCCTTTTATCGCGAAAGGATTACGGGTTCATTGCTGTTGATACATATTGAGATAGTGGGTGTATACAGAGATGATTTACTCACCGGACACGCGCGCGAGGGGACGGTTACGGTAGTACCGGGAAGTTGCCCGCGGACCAGTCTGGGCCTCCTGGTACACCGCGCTCGCAGAGGGAAGCAGCGGCTCTGACAGACTCGTTGGCGCGGAATAACGCGTTTACGGGGCTCTTTGTCCAGTCCGCTTTGGGCCACGGCGGCCGTCTCGTGCGGCTGCTGCCGCCACCGCCGCCGCCGCCGCCGCACCGCACCGATCCCCGATCTGTTCCCCGACCTTACCGGCATATAGCTGGCCTCCAGGTAATTGGATAATTCGACCCGGAAAGAGGAGCCCTCCACTTGCCAGGAAGCGCTCACCTTTCCGGGGCAGAGCAGCGCCTCGACTCGCCGCGGGGTATCAGACCGCTCGCTTGTCGAACAACGCGCTTAACAGTCGCTCGTTGTAATAACGCTTTATTTTTCGATTTGTACGTACAGTGCGTTGCATTGATGCCTGGGGTACCGATTTTAGGGACCATGTTTCTTTCTTGATTATTTTTATGTTCATGACTGAATGCTGCGGTGATCGTTGACAGCAGCATTTGGTCATGAACGTAAAAATAACTAAGAAAGAAACGTGGTCCTTAAAATCGGTACCCCAGGCATCAATGCAACGCACTGTACATATAATTAAAACACTTTCCGTGTAACTTGTCCTATTTTTTATCTTATTTTATCGAAAAGTCATACTAAAGTATTAACGTGTCTGCGTTTTTACGAAAGTACGATACAATTTACAGATTTGACGTTTAATTAATTATTGTTACGGTATACTCGCATATATTATACGCTCGATTTATTCGGTATCTCGTTAGCATCTTAAAGGATGTGCGCGTAGGCTAACGGTGTTACGGCATAAAATCATCGACGGTTCTTTGACCTGGAACAAGATCCCACATCTGTCCCCGGAGTCGATCTTTCCCCCTCGATACAAATCGGCGATCGAGGATGAATCGAGTTGTCAATGGACGGCCATTAATAACGCTAATAACTGTCGGGAGCGCGTTTTTCGGGAAAAAAAGGTCGTGCCGACAACGGGGAGAGAGAAAGCGCGCGCGAGAGAGAGAGAGAGAAAGAAAGAGAGAGAGAGGAAAGAAAAAAATTGAAGAGGGGAATAGAAGAGGAGTCGCGCTGCAGGTCAAAGCGCGCGGCAGATTGGCTGCAAACAACGACACAACAAATACTCGAGACCTCATTGTGCTGCTGTGCTCCTCGCGCGGGACGTGGTATCTGTGCCGATCGTGATACTCCCCGGCTACGGAAAAGCAGGCCGCACCCCGCCAAGGTAAGAGTCCTCATTTTGAAAACATGTCCGCAACAATGAGGCCATTATGACGATCGTAGCCGGTCGCATTCATACGGTGCTCTCGCTTCTCCCTCTCGCTTCTACTCTCTCGCGGTTTCCTCCGCCTCTACCTGACGGTCAGTTGTGTTGTAGACTGACCCTCGTCATGTCTTCTGTGGCGTCTCAATACCGCGGCGACGAGTGAGAGACGAGCACAAGAGAGAGAAAAAGAGAAAGAGAGAGAGAGAGAGAGAGAGATCGGGACGGCAGTTCTATCGTCGAACGATTTCACCGACAAAATAGACGCTGTCGTCTACGATGATGCACACGACTTTCTGCATTGTACGAGCAGCGCTACAGCAAAGCACGGGCAGCCAACTCTAGGGGACTTGTTGATGCTTCACGGACTGACCCACTGTATCGATGAAATCTCATAAATTAGCTCAAGAGTACATCATTGACACCGTAAAGTCCACGGAAGACTTCATCGGGTGTTCCTGTCCATTCTTTGCGCTTATTTTTTTGATTCATTTGTTCGTATACGATTAACGAGTGTATCATATAGGTATATAAGTTTCCTTTCATATTATACATAGTTTATATCACATTATAGTTCAAATTTATAGAGTAGAAATCGAAGTTTACAATCCAGAACATTCTAAATCACAATTAGGGTAAAGTCGGTATATACGCCGCAGCTATCGAAATAATTTATCAAGTATTATTTACTATATTCAAGGAAAATAAATTATGCCAATGGAAACTTATTACTGTTTACTATTATAAAAAAATTTCAATATGAAATATTTCTTTTCTTATACTTGAAGAAGAGATTTAAAAAACCCTTGCATTTTTGTCGTATAAAAAAAGTGGTGGGATTTACGACTACTCATGTGTAAGATATATGGCGCATCGATAATTTACAAATAACATTTATAAATATCATATAAAATAACATAACGACTTACAAAATGTGTTTACAAAGTTTATTAGAGAATAAGAACAGTAAATATATATATATAATGAAATAATAATGCAACATTGAAGAAATTAATATGCAGACATCAACAGAGTGCAGATATGTGCGCATTGTGTTCTCAACATAGAAGCAAGTGCTGCTTTTCGTTCACGCATCATCTGTATTACGGCATAAATCCCGCTCGCTGAAAATATCCTAAATAAGTGAGATACACAAGATATTAAACTAAACAAAGAATACAAGAGCTTGCTTGTATTCCATTCTTTACTATCACTCTACATTTACATGTCATGGTTATAATGAAATAATCATTATGGCTTTTACATTTCTTACAGTAATCATTTTACGTAGATCGTAATACAAAATCGCGCTGCTTCTACATGAAAAAATCAATTCAACTTACGATATTTTCGTTAATATTAACAAAGTACTGAAATCGCAACATAATACTAATACAGCACGAAGGCACGTAACAGGGTGGTTGTGAACAAACCATCTTTATTCCTTCTATGTTTTTTTTTTTTTACTTCTGCGGCGTACATCCCAGCGCAGCGTAAATACCGACTTTACCCTATAACCACATTTTATATTTTGCATTTATACAAAAAATTGATTTTATAGAAGAATATAAAAAATTTTACTAAAATCTTACTCGATAAACTATTGAACAGCATTTATAGAAATAGCAGCAAAACTTTTCCTAATATCGTGACATCAATTTAACCTCATTATAAGCGAGAATTGAATCTGCAGGGTGAGAGTTAAGATTGACAATCTATATAAGAGTAATCTCTTGACAATCTGTACGAGTCTCTGAATTGGCGCAAAATAACACTTTGATCGAGCAGATATTCCATTTCTTCGTCCTCTTGAACAATCACTCTCGATGGTGGCAAAACATCATGCCGAGCGCGAAACACTCGAGCCCAAGTGGCCATCCCTCGACACCTTTCTCCTCAAAGTTGAGGATCCTGAAACGGTTTGAAGGGTATCCCGCGCTTTCCCTCCTCCTCCCCCATTCATTCATCCCCCGGAAGCGCATCTCTGCGGAGATGATTGAGACGCCTTGGCGGGTACCACTGCCGACGGCGGTCTAGGCTGAAGCGATTTTAACTGCCGTCCGTAAGCGTTTGCCGTCGCACTTTGAAGGGCGCACTCTACCGACCGCACGATAGACTGTCGCTTGTTCTCAACTCCGCAACTTCTGCGGAACTCGATACAATGATGCACAATGACCCGCGACAATGGCTACGTCGCTGAAGCTTCGCGGACCGGCGAATAGTGTTTCCACGTCGAACCAAATTCGATCGATCCGTGTCATTGATATACAAATTGTCGCACTAAGTGGATGGGAAACGTTCCAAATTTGACTTTTAAACTATTGCGGTGTGAGTTTCAAAACTCTCTTCTGTATTGATCTTATTAGATTTAAATTGAGAAATTCTGTATGAAACATGCATTTTGATTCACGACAGAAAGATCGATTTTTTTACTCTCAAGTTTTAAGTCTCTGTTGAGAACTTTAATCAATTTTGTAAACATAATTTTTTACGCTTTCTTAATATTAATAATGTTATATATATTTCAAACTTTATAATGATTTATTTACCAAGAAAAGCGCTCGATAGCGTGAAAAATATAATTTACAGATAATACTTTAGATTATTCTCGAGAGAGTGGGACATAAAATCAAAATTACACTGTAGGATTGGTAGATGTAGAAAAGAGAATGTACGAGACGTATAGAAAAGAGAAGTGATGAAGCAATGACCCATTTGAGTGAGTCAAGACCAAATCAAAATAGAATAGCGAATACTTTATTCTGTTATGAGAAATCAGGATGGAGCGAGTCTCGCGCAGAAGAATCCGGCAACCTCCGGCGAGCCGGTGCTCGTCGTAATTGATTACGTCACGACGCCGAGAGGAGGACCACCCCGATGGAGAACAAGAAGGGAAAGGAGAGGCCGGCTATATAAGTCGGACGGGGTGGAAGAAGTCGGACGGATGATGAATGTGCTGTCTGAGCCGTCGCGTCAGCGAGGCTCTGTTGCCCGTTTGTAAACGAGCTTCCCCATTTTTTCGCGGCTACGCGCGCTGCCAAAAGTATCAAACTGTCTGCGCGCGTTTGAAAACACTTCGCTCATCGATCCTCGATTAGCGAAGCTCACTGACCGTTCGCGATTAGATTTTCTAACATTGCGCTGTTGTTTTGTACACGGCATAGAATAAACGTAAAACAAAGACGAGTACCACTGGAATTATACTTACGCGTCAATAAGCGTAAAAAGCAATCTTTTCAGAAGCAGCTGCGTATTGTACGTTATGAGTTGGTAGCGACTCAGCGTTGAGTCATATTAAGTTGAGTATTAACACAGAATTACAGTATAAAGATTTATATATACAGTAGAAATAATCCTTGATTTTCGATTTAGTCGCGCAGATTTGCTTAACGCATCTAAAGTAGTCATATTTCAGGACGCCAATCCCGTTCAAAATGAAAAAACTCGTCGTCATTGCGATCATAAAATAGAGAAAGAGAAACATAACCAAACTCAATAAAATGAAGTCAAATACCACGTCCGGTTACGAAACGTTACGCCGCTTTGATATTTTATAATTGTACTTTATTCGAAAATATATTCGAAAAAAAGGACATATAAATATAAAATTACTAATAGCACTGATTTCTAATATAATACTATTGATACGGTGCTCGCACATTTTGCAGCCCAAAAATATGGCGGAGCCTGAAAGATCGGTTGAGAAAGATCAAAGGTGCCGACGCCGTCTGTCCCTACTGTACGTTCTTATACTGTGACTAAACAATCATCCTTGATCCATTTGTCATAGATTCTATATGTACACTGGGTGATAAAACAGTGTGATACACAGTTTTAAAACGACAATTGTCACATCTAATTTCGCTTGTCACATACAAGGATTAACATCTCTTTGTTTTTTCATCGTTACATTTGTCAAAACAAAGAAGAGATGTTAACCCTTGCGCGCGTAGCAATAATTATGTTGCTGTAATTTTTCAACGAGTTTTTATGCAATTTTAATTATAATTTAATACTGTCTTAATATTTTTCAAGGTAAAAATCTAATTATTTGATATTTTGTAAGCGTTGAGTGGAAAAATGACTCACGAAAATGAATGTTTTCTATTTTCTGCTGCAATTTTACTGATGACGCACTGAAAAAGGTCTTGTTGCATTCATTAAAAATCTGTTGATTCAATTAGTATGTCTGTTCAAAAACGAATAAATTAGAAATCTTTTAGAAATTACCGGATTATAGTAAAGTCTACCAAACGTTCTAATTTATAAACTCTCGAGTCCTATTATAATAATCGGAAATTCTGCTTGGTGTCATCAGAACGCACTCGGTCGTACATGTCTTGTTGACATAATAAGATCATTTTTCTCAGTTCATGTTTGTGCGCTGGTAGCAAAAAATGTTAATTAAATTAATACTAAAGCTGTACAAACTAATAACGACGTCCCTCCGGAGAATTGTAGAAACGGTCCGGAAAAACTCTAACACGCTCCGCCAATGATGCATCACGGAAAGGGGGTGTTAGGAGCAGCAAGCGAGAAAGGATCAAGGGACGGCTAATGAAGTCCTAATAAACGGCGCCGAGGCTCAGAGGCAGGCGCGGCACCCTTCCGACTTGATATTTAATACAAACGTTACAATATCAAAACACGTCCTCTGGGCTCCGAATGCCCACTCGAGCGCACCCCTTGGTCGCGCGCGCGGTTAATACCGTCTGCCTAAAGGTGTAAGTATCGCGCGCCCCTGCCGTTGTATCGGCTCTAATGCGAACGAGCGCGCGCACACGCACACCCCTTCGGAGAATCCGCGGAGAGAGACGACGAGGAGCTAACTGTAATTCCCCGGTGTTCTCGTGCTCGCGCACACAATAGCCAAGCGAGCAACGCGAGTGCGATGAGGGGGGGGAGGGGAGAGAAAGCAGAAACTAGCCCTCTAAAGACGCGCCAGTTATTTGCGCGAGTTATTATCGCTCGTTAAGAGCCGGCATTCGAGAAGCGCGTTTAACAATTTGCTCGCGTTCCCTCGCCACCCCCTCTACCCCTGGCCGGCGCGGCACTCGCCCTCCTTTTCAGACTCCATTTGTTTCTTTAATTCACTGCTCCGCTTTTTGCCCGCCGATTTGCGAGCCCCGCGCGGTATTATCGGCGGATTCCTCCCAACCGAGCGAGAATTTCACCGCGCGCTTTCACCGCTTCCACGTTCCTTACGCTTGTTTCGCGCAGCAATCTAATAGAGAAGCGAAACGAGCGGTATAACTTATTAAAAAGACGCCTTCGTTAATTCGTGAACTATGATGGATTACATAGGTATATTTGCACACGCGCGTACATATGTGTACGTGTACGTGTCACGCGTGGAATAGAGTCTCTTTCGAACAAGGAAGGACCCATTCATGACGTAGATATACGCGAGAAATGGCTCGCGATTCTCGCGCCAGGCCCATTTTCGAAAGTCAATCGACCGTGAGCCCCCTTTTCGCGTCAATCGCGCACGCTCGTAAATCTCCCTTATAACCCTCCGGGTGTGTGCCGGCCGACGCGCCGAATTAGCGTCGACGAGAAATTTTTGACAACCGATGTTACCTTCCCTAACGTACCGTCTCCTCGCGATCGAAAGCTACATCCACGCTCAAAATGTACTTCATTCTGTTTGATGGTCCTCAATCGGCGTCTTTATTATAGGCGGGTATGCACTGAAAAAAGTTTAGTTGAAATAATTCAGTCTAGATGATAGTTACTAATTAAACAGTTAATATAACCAAGTATTTAATAATATTTAATAGTAATCGTTCGGTGACCATTTAATAACCGATAAGTTACTATATTATTACATTTGGATGCTATTAATGGAATCACTGAATATTAACTATTATTACTATTATTACTAAACATTTGGTTATATTAATCAAACTTATTATTAAAATAATTTTACCAAAGCTTTATCATTATTATTATTATTATTATCAAACTCTTGTTTTCAGTATGATTTTTTGTTCTTATCAGGAGATTTAATATTAGGAAAGTTTTCATATGAAAATAGTTCTGTATATTATTGTACAACGTAAAGGCACATTAATCCTTTGCTCTGTAATTGCCAATGAATAACTACATTCAATGTAACGTGACTTATATAATAATTATAAAAAGTTACAGTGTTATATGTTGTCATGTCAGAAAACTTGTGTTTTTTTCATAATTATTTAAATATTGTTATTAATATTTAAGAAAATATATTTGGTCTGATAAATTATATGTAAAAGAAAGAAGGAGGTAATAAAATTTTTTTTTTTTTTTTTTTTTAATAATTCAGTAAATGTTAACGCGGCAAAATTCTTAATAATACCAGTTTAACCATAGCCATTCTATCCAGTGCAGCCATTATATTAATCTACTCTACAGGTAGAAGTTTATTGAGTATATACCTAGAATAAATGTAATTTACAATTTATTGAAGAGAAAAGAAATACATTTGTGAGATAGCTGAAGAGTCGTGGAGTACTGACAAGTAAGGGTCATAAAAGGCACTTTTAATTATAAAAAATACATTAATGACCTTTTGTAGAGCTTACATACTAATAATTGCGACAAAACATGACAAAACAAAGTTATAATATAAACATTTTATAAAATATCTTTTAATTAAAAAAAATTATTATTTGAAATAATATTTTTGGCTCAAAAAATAACTTTAAAATAATTTCTTTGCTGCTAGTAAGCATTTATGTAACGTCCACTAGAAGATTGTAAATCGCAAGAGTGGTCTAAAGCCGTAATCAGATTAAGGATTAAGATTGCGATTAAATTCGAATTTGACCAATTAGAGCAAAATTAATTAAGCTTGAGGTTTGCCTTCTTCCTTCATATCGGTTAAGTCACAATCCAATCTCAATCTCAATGTCTAGTATGATTACGGCTTTACACTCGTAATGTACTCGTAAGTGGCCTACGACTATCTCACAACCTCTTTCACTACATGATATAATTTTAAATGCCATTCATACACGTATCACAGCACATATTAAATTTATTTATATTATTTGAATTGAAAGCCACATTCAAGGCTTTCAAACTAAACTAAAATTAAAAAAATTAATATTTAATATACCTCGTAAAATTATGTAAAGAGTATACACCTGCAAAAATCGCTACTTCTTACAAAAACTGAAATCCTGAGCTTTTATAAAAACGCAGTGAAACACTCTCTCTAATGACCAGCAACTGATCCATAATGTCTAAATAGACTATAACGAAATAATTTTAATGGTTCAGAATTCAACGCGCATTTTATGAGATGTTATGATATCTCATCATCCTATATTTCTTAACCTCCGTTTTTCTTTTAGCAATGTATAGAAATTAAAATTGTGATTCAATCTGGAGACTATAAAAATTATAACGATTTTAATAATTACTTACCGACGACTAGTCATTTCATTTTCATGTTGATATAATTCAAATACAATAAAATGATAGGTTTGAGGAATTACTTTAAACTCTAACCGCAATACATTAAATATCAAGCATTTTGCAAATACAAAATTTTTTTTTTATATATACCAATATATAGCGTTGCATTGATGCCTGGTTTGATTTTAGGGACCACGTTTCTTTCTTGGTTATTTTTACGTTCATGATCGAATGCTACGGTGATCGTTGATGCAGCATTCGATCATGAACGTAAAAATAACCAAGAAAGTAACGTCTTTAAAATCGGTACCCCAGGCATCAATGCAACGCATTGTACCTAATGCGTTTTTATATTTAACCGTCTGTGTTATCGCGTGTATATAACAGCACTCATCTATTTTCCGCGTCTTATTTCCATTCTACTTTTCTCCTGAAGACGACGGAATTTCTACCCGAAAAAATTAGGGCGTGGCGCTCCAATCTAAGTGTCACCTTCGGATACGGCTTTCGCGCGCGGCGCGGTCGCGGGAATATAAAATATCTGCGCGAGGAAACACACACCGGCCTAGCGTTCCTCGCGAGTATCCCGCACCGGCGGCGTATGTGCCTGCCTTGTCACTGGCACAATGAGTCGAAGATTATCTACGATGGGATTCGCTGACGTTACAACGCTCGCGGCCAACCCCCTGCGCTCGTCCTCCGCCTCCCCATCGCTCTCCCTTCGCCGAGGAAAGAAAGAAAGAAAGAGCCCGCCGCGGTCTTCTCCTCTCCTCTCGGGTTTCCGGGGGTGAGTCTCCGCGGACGAGAGGAGGGAAAATACATGATCTATGGCGACAGCGGTATTGTTCGCTGAAATGCGAAAAAGTCTCCGGAGGCGGTGGAGCGTTTGAATTTTCCACACCCCTTACGCAAACGTCGCGCGCGCGATGAAAGAGGAAGAGATCGAGAAGCGGCAATAATTCGAGGGAGAGACAATTTGTTGTTATCGTAACTTGTTGCTAGCGGCAATCTGTTGCACCGCGATTTGTTGTTACCTAGTTCTCGAAACTGTTAAGTGACGAATAACCGTATATATAACTTTTATCGTTCTCAGGGCACAGCGGGGTGAACCAGCTGGGAGGTGTCTTCGTCGGCGGTCGGCCACTTCCGGACTCGACGCGGCAAAAGATCGTCGAGCTCGCGCATTCGGGCGCGCGGCCATGCGACATCTCCAGGATACTGCAGGTCAGCAACGGCTGTGTCTCCAAGATCCTCGGCAGGTTGGTTGCAATATTGCTTGTTCCGTTTGGTGACGCGCGTGCCTGCGCGTTCTCAGTAACTAAATCGCTACACTTATAGGTGAAAGTTGCCGAAATCGCTAATCACTTTTCACATGAAGGCTTATAACTCAGAAATCGTGAAGAATATTTTAAAATCCTTTACATTATAATAAAATTATTATAATAAAATACATTACTTTTTTTTTATACACTCAGAGAACAAAATCGTTCCAGCAATTATAAATTTGTGAACAAATAGTGATTCAAAATTGTGACCTCAACATTGTATTATAATACAAAGTTGTAACAATGATAAATTATACGAACTAGAGGAAATATAGTAATATTAGCTATTTGTAGTAAATTGTGGGATGAGCTATAGAAAAATAGTATACAAATGTAGGTGACAAAGAAATTGAACCCACTGAAATTCAAATTAAAGATCTTTCGTTCTCATTCCTAGTACTTACGTTCTTATATTACTGCTCCACTGCAGATATCATAATTATTCCAATTATATGTATACTAAATCGGCCATACGTAAACTGGAAAAAATTATCATAATTCATTTGTATAATGTCTACGCAATTATAGTAGTACTGTTTTACTATAACGTAGTAATTGCATAATATTATTGCGTAATGAAGTGATACAAACTACTTTATAATTATTGCAACTAAAATTTTAGTTTATTGAACTATGTACATTAATTCTTTATATGTATATAAAACTTGTATAGTTGTCACTTTCATAGTTGCTATTATAAATTTGTCTCTGTAGGGAGAATCAAATATATTAAACCAATCTTGGCGAGGTACAGCTTATGTATCGAAAAATAGATATCATATTTCAATACTGATTCTGTAATCAACTGGATTAATAATAACAATGTTACGGTACTATCTCAATATGTGGATTAATATTAAATTATAGCACTGGTCCAGTACCATAATTATAATTAATACTGCTGGTAGATTTTCGCGATGTTATATTTGTATTGTTTTCTAGCACAAAGTACACTGCTATCAAAGAAACGCGTGGCTAAACTTTTTCCAGTAGAAAAATACTGCAGTCTTTGCCAAAATCGCTGTACAGGATTCATAGTTTCTTGATACTATTTCCATATTCTCTTTTGGCCATTTTTTGTTTGTTAAAAAAATAAACAATCATTTATATTACATTAATTAAAATCGCGATCTAGGCAATATTGTAGTGCGATTTAGGAAACTAAAACATTTCATAAATTTGTGTTTTATCCAATTTACAAACAAGAGCGGAAAGAAACTTTTAATTCTATTAATCTAATTCTAACGCTGTTACGATCATTACAAATCATTGAAACCTAACAAATTGTTTACCTTATCTACAATTCAGCATAAAATGTTGAAAAATAGCTGTAATAAGATTTCTCTATGAACATAAATAATAAAATTCCTATTGTGCCTAATGTCTCGAGTATAGCAAAGTATCATGGCAGTCCTATGTAATTCTCAAATAATCCCATAGAAACTGTACAAGTACAGCGATTAAATTTTTAGACGAGGTGATACGAATTAAGAGCCGATGCGATTTCGGCAACCTCCTCCTATATTCTAAACAAGCAAGCAAGAAACTCAAATCGCGTAGCATGAAATACGAGACTTCGTACTAACCTGTCTTGCGTAAATGTAGCGTGTAGTTTTGAAAAGTTTCAAGAAGTAAAAGAACATTACGCAAAATATTATATACAATGGAGTGTGAGTAAACAGTTAAGAGAAAGTATAAGTGGGCCAGTTCAACATTTGATTATATTCAGCATGTGTTGCATAAAAGGCAATCAAAGTATATTGTTCAACATCAGCTCTGCATCCATTATACGGCTCCGTTTAGGCCGTGATATGCGTAGACCGTGATAGCATGCTTAGAGGGATAGGCATATGATTTCGTTTTCTCGTAGCGATCTGAGCGTTTCCACGTATTCTTACCGCATTGTACCGCAAATTATTATTGTTGTAGGTACTATGAGACCGGATCTATAAGGCCCAGGGCCATCGGCGGCAGCAAACCGCGCGTGGCAACGGCAGAGGTCGTCAACAAGATTTCGCTCTATAAAAGTGAGTGCCCGTCCATCTTCGCGTGGGAGATCCGAGATCGCTTGTTGCAGGAGGGCGTTTGTACGAACGACAACATTCCGAGCGTAAGTACGGCCTACATTTCATTCAACGATTCCTCTTGCCGTTACTCGTCGAATAAGGGACTAATGAAATTATTCTCGCTATAGTGGTCAATAGACGATCACTGCGCTCATCATTATAGACTATTAGACGGGATATATTTATCTGATGCGTTGTCTTTAAACAATTCGGCTTCTCAAACATCTAACGATTACAATTAAACTTTAATATTATAATAAGAAAAGCATATGAGACTAACAATAAGTTTTTATATCAATGTCTGGGTGTAGCTACGTGTTATTTTCAAATCAGTTGCGAATATCAAAAACAGTTAACGAAGATCATGTACGTATGCAGCAAAGATTCATCAAATGTCCAATCTTCGTTAATCCGTAATTAAAGCTCGTGATTGTTAACCGATTACGGCCTGACATTAAATGACAGAAGTTTTCGCGGAAAAGTCAGAGTCGCGCGGCGACGCGCAACGCACGGTAGCGGCGGTGGTGGTGGCGGCGACAACAATACAAAGCGCGTCGCAAAATAGCCGTAATGGAGCCTGACTTTCGGCTTGACGGGTGGAGGTTGTAAACGCGCAGGCGTATTGTCAACGGGGGCTTTGTCTACTCACACAAAACAGGACCGCATTTACATAGATAGCGCGAGTCGCGGGATGGGGGGATGGAAATCAGTTTTCCGTGGGGTGGCGGCTGGTTGTACCGAGGATGTTTATGCGAGCCGATGGACTCGGGCGGGCGCGCGCGATCAGGACGACGTACAAACTCCTCCCCTTGTCGCGGCGCGGCCGATGTTGTTAACACGAGGCGGTTAATCGCGCAAACGAATGATGGACGATTTGGCGTTAACCGGTTCCGCCCCGACGAGCCGTTGTTGCTCCCCCAGCACGAGTCATTCTTCCGGTCTCGTGATCGCACTCCACGTGGACCGATAGAGCGTCTATCATTTAAGTATCATATCACTGATCAATTATCAGCGTAAAGAGCATACTAATGCTCTTAGCAGCAGATTGATCGATAACATTCTTCTCTTTTAGCTTCAGATATGTAATAGTTTAATGAATAGACTTTTTTTCATGTGCACATTACTCCACGAGTTGCTAATGTTTGAAGAATAAAGAGGAACTAAACAAATTCGCGGGAAATTGGATACAAAAAGTGTGTTTTTTTTAACTGTGAAATTCAACAAGTTGGTTTTTAATCACTTGTAGCTCAAAAATTAAGATAGATCGAGGCGAATCAATTTTTCTTTACAGGTAAAAAATAATAAATCAATTTTGTTATTTGGTATTACTATAAATTTTTAATCTTTACATCTTTGGCTCGAATTTTATATAATACAATAATGCATAAATATACTTATTGCACAACGAAGTAATCATGAAAGGGAAGTTGTCCGATTTCCCCCAATGTTCGAACCAAAGTGAATCACCAGTTTAAAAGAAATATAATCTAAAAGAAATAAGAATAAATGAATAAACTCTTTGAAACAACATATTAAGCCTTTTCGTTACAAACTCACAAAATTGAGATCGCGGTCTTACGTGAGAGATAAAATTTCTTTGCGCACTTACGATCTCTGCTGATCGACTGACACTGAATCAGTAGAATAAAGTCGTGAATTTTCTTACGTCATAATAAAGTACATTCCTCTTTTGATATTTATTTTTTCAGAATTTTATGTATTACCATAAATTTTTTAATGACGATTTTTAAAAAGCCTTCAAATAATGCGATTTAGGCAACTGGTCTTCTAAATCGCACTACAGGTTAATATTACTCTTTCCGGTGTAAAACGATACTTTTTCCGTTAGATTTTTTCTTCTCGAACAAAAATGCATTAAATGCGCATAATTTTATTGATACTGGATAAGATAAACTAAACTGCAAACTAAATATAATTTTCATCAATGTCATCATTTTGAAAACTTTTCAATAATATTGCAATAACATTGCTACATTACGGCAATACTGTTAAAATGCTTTGTATGATTATTATATTTGATTTTATATATGTAACCACGAAAGCAATAGTGCGATTTAGGAGACTAAAGCATTTCGTAAAACTTTATTTATTTAATTTGCAAATAAGAACACAATGAATTTATTTGATCTTTGTCAATCCAATTTATGTAATACTATGATCATTACAAATTATTAAAATTTAAATTATTTATTTTACCTTTTTTGCAATCAAGCTACGAAATGTGTTGAAAAATAGCAGCAAAGTTATGATTTTTCTATAAATATTAATAACAAAATTTCTATTGTTCTTAACATGTTGAGTTCAATGCAAGATGATGATATAATAATGTCATGTAGTTTCCAAATATAATAATTTCAGAAAGAGTGTACAAGTACTGTGGTTGAATTTATACGCGAGGTGGTGTGATTTAGGAGCCGGTGCGATATTAGCAGCCTTACCTTATTAGAAACCTAATGGGCGATTTTACTCTACCGAATTGTTGTCTTCTGTTTCCGCTACAAAGGAAAAGCGAAAGTATTAACTAACGTGATAAAACAGATCGTATAAAATAGAAAACTAGTAATAACTATTTCCATACTTATACACTGAGAAAAAAAAGTTGTTGATTTAAAAAGATATTAGTTCATTCAACTAAATGCGGCGGTCACGGGCTGTCAAGCAAACATTTGTTGATTCAAAGAAATGCGTGTTGAGATAAGTACAGATATTCATTCAAATTATTACCATGTATTTGACTCAAATAAATAATACTTGAATTAAATAATTCATAAACAACTAAACGCATTTAGTTCAATTAACAAACTTTTTTTTCTCAGTGTAATAATCCAATTTGCTCTGTGATCCGATTCGCCTCGGTCTAACCTGTGTATATATCTGGATAGCTTTGTTGAAAAAATAAACTCTCAAAAGTAGTCGAAATCTTCAGATTCCTAGCTAAGTAATCCGCAGAAGACCTCAGGAAACTTAAATTACATATGATGACTAGCGGAAACACGTAACATTTGATAACAGCCGAAGAAGTTCCAGACCGAGAAAGAGTACCGATTTCTACAGAATCAATTATGAGATTGCTCGAGGTCGAGTGATGCGCGGATCAAAAGGAAATTCCCTAACGTCTTTCCCTCTCTCTTTTTTTTTTATTCTTCCTTGTTTTCCGACCTGAAGGACCTCCCCGTTCCCCTATATACCGGCACGTTCGGCGTTCTCGACGGCAGGGGTTAGTTCTTCCCGTATACAGCACGGCACCGCCGTTGCCATGGATATTTGCATGCGTCCAATAAACGGTGGCTAAGGGGCTCTCGACTCGCTTAGGGTAAAAAGCGAAAGAGGGTCGCTAAATTCTACCCTCCCTCTCCCACGCCGCCTTACGCCGTCTCTTCTCGTCTCTTGCCGCGTCTCTTTCGTCCTCGTCTCGTCTTCCCTTGCCCGAGCTAGCTGACGTACTCTCTCGCGCCTTCGTAATAGCACTGTGAGGTGTGTGTACACGAGTCACCCTCACGGAGAGGCTACGAAAGAAAGTCTCTGGTTGGGAGGGGAGGTAAGGAGGACAGAAAGGATGATGATAGAACCGAGAGAGCATTCTTATCGACGCGAGAAAAAAATGTCAAAGGCTCGCCCTCGTGAAAGAAAGCCGTCGAGAGTTCATCCGCAGCTTTTTCCATAGCACGTTTCCCCTTCCCGAAAATTTTAGTATCCACGTCGAGGAAGATGGACTGAAACGATTCGTTTGAAACAATTCACGAAAGTTGCGACGAAAGAAGCTTTAACGTCATGAAAACCTCAGTCTCCCCATAATGTAATGTTTGACATTAATATAACACTATTGTTGTTGAATATATCAATACGTTGTAGTTGTTTTTGCGCGCATTTTAAATTATACAATAATTATATATTAATGGATTTATTATGGCTTTCTTATTATTATTATGTAGCTCTCAAATAATGTAATTGGATTTAACGTGTGTCGTAGTGTGTACATGAACTATATATTATTCGTCGTGAGATAGTCGTGAGCCATTTGCATTGCAAGCGTAAGACCACTTTTGCGAGTCACTACGTAACGATAGGCTAACAAATGATTTTATTAAATAATTACTAGAATTTGTCATCTAATAACTGATATAATACAAATAACTAGAATACACGGCCCATAATAAACCACCTTTTCTTGTATTATTCAAATAACTGTTTTACAGTTATTTCAAATTAGTAATATTTACTACAAATAAATATTTACTTGTTTGACGTAAATAAATTATTTCATTAATACTAAAAACATATTTATTTGAATCAATTAATCTTTCTTATTAGTATAATAAATTGTTTGATTTATGAAGCTCTCTATAAAAAAAATTTTTTTCCAAATCTTGCGCGCTTTCTGTTTGTTACAAATATGTCATTTTTTTCTCTCATTTACTCTTCATTATTGTTATTATATAAATATAATATTTAATTTTGTAATCCTCTGTAACGTTTCTGCATATTGACATGCCTTTAATGTATTTTTATCCATTCTGTCTATTCTGGAATTGAAATCTTTTTGACTATTTTTTTCTTTTTTTAATGTAAAAAGAAAATTTAATGAAAAACGGCAGAAGAAACGATCAATTTAATATTAAACAACAAATATGTTTTACAACAAGTCGTCAAAGGGGCCGCGTGACTTTTAAGCGGTAACGAGACGCCGACACAAACAGCGACGTCACAGAATTTCGCGTTTTAACAAATTACAGGAGGCTGCGGACTCCGGTGCGCGCCTTCGGGGCGTTGGAGGATCAAAGCGCGTAATCCCGGCCGCGTTTGAGCATCCTGCGAGCGCTTCTGAACTTGTTGTGGGCAAGATTAACGTTTCTTTAATGGCCCGTGTAATATTCCATTACGTACAGTTCGCTCGAGAATTATTGCGCCCACGTTGAGGCGGAACGAGGCGTCGAACGAACAAAACAGCGTGCGGTCAAAAAGGAATTCTGGTCTCACGTTCAAACTCCCCCAATACTCGTTTGAAAATCGATTATAAAGTTTCTCATTGCGATTGAATCGATGTGTAAGAATGAATAAAATTCAAGAATTTTATTATCTAAAACATATAATAACAGAATTATAATTCTCTACGTTTATGATAATTTACATAAAATCTATTTTTAAATCTTCTAAGAACAGATATATTATATCTTAGCAGCGCTCATCTTATACATATATAATACAAATATTCTTTCACTTACTTACGCTACTTGTAATTTTCACTATTTTTCATATTTTTTTTAAATTAGAAGAATTTCTAAAACAATCACCATTATAGTTCCGAATTTTGATCGCATTATCTAATATCGAGAGTCGCGGGAGTGCATAAGAATTTTCGCAACTGTTGTCACATTCGTGAAAACTTTTGACCAGAATCCATTTCTCGAACTGAAATACTCCAGGATCCCTTGACTTTTCTCCGATGGGGAGCGAAATAACTCGCGAACGGGATTGATTCGAAAACGTTTCTACTCATTTCTACTCATTTTCCCTAGTCCGCCTGTACATGTCCATCCGTGTGCCTGTGTGGTAGACGATGGAAGACCTCAGTTCGATGAAGAGGAAAGGGAAAAAAGGAGAGAAAGAGGGAGAGAGAATGAGGGAGGGTACGAACGGAGCGAAGAAACGTATTCTAGGCGAGCTGTGGTGATTGGGGGAAATTTCATTATTCTCAGACATTACCCCCGTTATTGTAATGCCATCAAATTGGATACGCTTCGTACACCCTGTGGAACGGGCGAATATCTCGGTCTCCTTCCTCTCGCGAGTCTCTTCCTTCTCCTTCCACTTCCTTTGCGAAGACACCGGAACGAGGCTCTCCCTGTTGCGGATTTCACCTTGCTCTCACCTTGCTCTCTAACAACTTTACCCGGCACATATATCTTGTCCGATTTAGTTAGGCAAAATTCGAAGATCTGCGCCTCGTGTGTTTCAAACTTACTGCTTGCACTCGGCTCTCTACTAATTGTTAAGATGTAATATTATCAAGACATGAGTTGCTGAAGTATATGCGAACGAAATACTTGTGTATGGATCTGTTGCGTTATAATAAGATTTTATTGTAGAAGCTTTCTAAAATTTTATTTTTTTGATTATGGGTATTGCAGACACGTGGTTGCAATTAATCTGTTACCCGATACGTCAAAATTTCTTATTACAATAAGTATTGCAGTCTATGACAATGAATTTTTTACGGTATATATTTTTACTTTTAATTATAAAAGAAAGTCACTAATATTGGCATACCACTTTGTTTTTAGGTAATATTTTTTTAAATAAAAGCTAAAAATAAAACTAAAAACATGAATACAAACTAAAAAGCGTCTTGTATCAGTTGGTATAGCAGTTTTTATAGTACTATTTCGTATTTTGTATTGATTAATGTTTTTGCAACATAATGCGTCTGAGAAATTAGCTCCAAAACAGTCATAGGTATAGACAGTGATAGCAGAATTCAAGCATGACCCCGTAGAGGAGTTAACTATGAATATATTGGTAAACTAAGCAATAAAATATATTTTTATGTGTTTAACAACTAAATTTATAAAATTAGAAAGCTAGAATTGAACCCTCCCATTTTGTACGCTTCTTTAACACCTTATTAGTTGATCTGGCGTGTTTGACGTTATTTTGTCCACTTTAAGACATTTTAAAAAAATGTGATAAAAATTCACGAAACACGTTAGTCAACATTGTAGTTGAAGATTAGTTATTGTCTGTTCTTACGGAGAGGTGTACTGTTTTTCGGTTACATTATAGCGATTTTGTTTCTAGCCGCACTACGAGGAAAATATGAAAGAGAAAAATATAAACAAAACAATTTTATGATGCTACAAACATGTAGAGTAATCCGATATTATCAATAATAAGTATATTCACTATTGTTTAAACTATGCAAGTTGCAAGACAAGATCGTGCGAATTTTATTTCAAGAATTTATTTTTAGACTTTAGATTTTATATTGAAAAAGGTTTTGAATGTATAAACTATGGATTTTTATTTCTTTAATTATTTAAACAGATCATGTTTTTATCAGTATTAACTCAATGTAATGTTAAATTTCTGGGAAATAAGAGGAGGAATGATTTAGAGTTTTCTCAGTCGTTACTTCAATCCATACTTGATGTTAGTAATAAATTTTTAGTTTCATGGCCTTTGTTATTTGCCTTCTTTATTGATTATTTACACGAGCTTGACTTTATTACATGATTTTAAATTTTTAAAATTTTACTCAATGTACTTTCGTCTTCAAGTCTCTTTAATAATCCGTCGGAAGTGCCGTCTGCTTTTTACGGTGCCGGTCGCAAATGGCTAAATTAAATAGATTACGCGCAAGAGCAACAGTTTTACATGTGCGGAATTGTGTAGGCGACCGATCGCGTTCGTCCTCTTTCGCGGGAAAGTCGAACGCGCGCGGAATTGCCGAATCGAGCCAATGGCTCGACAAACCAGTAAAGCCCGCAGGACGCGGAGACGGATTTGAAATGTCCTGCGGAGCCCCCGCTATCCGTTTCGTCGTGGAATACCGTTTCGGTCCCTGCCGGATTTGAATCTGGCACCCGGCGTGGCGGACGCGTTATTGGTTTACTCGCGCCACTGGCTCCGGGATGCCGACAGCGGTTCTCATTCAAGAACAGGAATTACATGTCGCGATTTGAGAGACGTAAAATCGTAACTCTCAGTCAGCGATTCGCGAGAAAATAACAAATTTATCTCCCTTCGACTTATTACTTTCCTTGACGTGTTAATCTTTCTTACAATTTGCGTATAAGACTTTCTATATTTTTAATCAACTTAGTAATTATGCGAAATATTAACAATATTACGGAAAGGACTGGATCAGGGAAGATTGTAAGACTGAACACACAACGTATATTCTCGAAGAATCGAAAGAGCCCCCTTTTTTTCTTTCGAAGAGAGAGCATAACACAGGAGCGTCACTGCGAGACGAGATTACATTCGTTGAACCGGCCAGCGCGGCCATGCGCGTCCATACCGAGGGCTGACGTTGACATCTCACCCCCATCGAGCATCTTCATATTATACCGCGTGCATCGTTCTTACGACGTAAGAAATTGGTGTTTTGCTTATTTATAATCAGATTTCTATTGCTCGTAAAACCGATGAAAACAGTACATATTTGTAATTTTCGTAACATTGAAATAGCTTGGAATGAATTCGGAAAATGCTGATGCTGAATGCGAAAATAAATTTCTTCGACAATAATATTCCGGTCCGCGTCAAAATTAAATTAACTATCAACCACTAAAACGTATTCACGAGTATTTAAAAAAATATGTAGCGAATTACGTCAGCTTCAGGATTTTATTCGGGTACTTTGTTCAAAGGCAACATTTACAAACAATTTTGAGCTCTCGAGCTTACGGCAAAGCCGCCGATCCAATTAATCTAACGTCCATTTTTGGGAAAAGCTCGTCTCGATGACAACATTCGTCATCCGCGGAGAACTCGCTGTCAAGGGAGAGAAGCGCCGCTGCTGCCGACGAGATTACATTTGTCGAGGTGGCCAGCACCGTCGTTCCGGCTGGATCCAGGCAGTCCGATCCGGGGCAGGGGCCGGGGGGAGGTGGCTGGATGTCAATGCCGCATCGCCGCCACCGCCGCCCAACCCTTTTGGTACGCGAAATCGCGCGATACACAGGCCGCCAGCCGGCCAGCCCTCGTATCCCATTTCCCCGACCCAAGGGTGGAAAATCACGGGTACCACGAGAGAATCGGGTTGACGGGAGAAGGGGCGGACGGGAGAAACGGTGAGCGTGGGATGGCACGGTTTCCCGAGCGGTGGCCGAGCGTGTCCCTGTAATTAATAGTCACCGACCGCCGGCGGACGGACGGAGAATCGAGTTTACACGCTGTATCCGCGTGTTGGAGCGAATCGGACGATTGTTTAAGCGAGTGGCCATCTCTGCGACAAGTCTCCCTCTTGGTTACGTACATACACGCCACCACCTACGTGCTGGAAGAGCGCAGAACGCTTTTGATTAAGTGTACTCTACCGTCGCTTTCGCTGTATCATGTCGCGAGTAAAGCTTAAGAGATCAATTAATCAACGCGTTATATCATGCGTAAAAAAAGTATCGGTTGAAATAAGAAAATGAAAATCCCATCATTTCGTATTTAAATGCTGAATTGCAATGAATTTTCGCACGCACATTATTTTATTCCGTAATGAAGAGCCAACCTCAAGCTCATAGGCGTAGGAAATTAATTCTGTGTGTGTGTGAGTGTAATACCGACCTTTCTGCTACCGCCGACGGGTCGGGTGATTAAAAGGAACGTCGGCTCGCGCGAGAAAAAAAGGACTTGAGCAGCGGGAAGGATTCGTTCTCGGTCAGAGAAGAAACGCGAAAAGGTAGCGGGCATCGAGAAAGAACGGAGAACTGGGGTGAAAAGGGAAAAGAAGGAGGGACGAGGAAGAGAGAGTGGAAGTTAGTGGCGGCTCGGTGAGAAATACATAATGCAGTAGCCGGACGTCTCCGACACCCCCTAACTCACCCTTCTCCGGGGTGAAGAAGAGAGCTGCTATCGCGAGAGGGAGGGAGAGAGAGAGAGAGAGAGTAAGGGCTTGGCCACGACGACGTTGCTGGCGGCGTAGATAGTGGTGTAAGTGGAGGATGGAGGGCGGGAGGTCGAGGGGGTTGGTGGTGCGCGCGAGAGTACGAAGGGGTGCATTGATTTACGCGGCCGGAGCAAGGCGAGGGTGTCTCCAAGGCGGACGTGCAGGGGCCAACAATTCACTCGCCTCGGGTTCCAGGAACCATCCATTACTTTGGTTCTTCCACCGCCGTCCCCGGAGCTGTCTCCCCCCGGCATTGTTGCGGTTACTTACCGCGTCCATCGAAAACGTAGCCATTGTAACGATCAAGTCGCGTGGCTCGCCGTCTTCTGCTAAACGTCCGCGTCTCTCTATGACGTCATAGTGAACGTTGCTTCAATCACGAGTTGTAGATCTCGCAACGGTACACTTTCCCAGATGACAGTGCGATCGTGTTTCTTCCGTTAAATCGAACGGAATAGCAAGTTTTTGGTATATGTATGCGGCTCGTGAAAGTTTAATGTCTCTTTAATGAAGCAGCCAGCGTAGTAGCAGACGATATAAGTGTTTCCAGAATTCAATGAGTCTTCAGATAAGATTGTAGGAAATTGTAAAAGTATTAATGGGCGTGGATAAAGATTAAATATCCGAATTAACGTCAAGAATATCAATTGGCTCTAGCTCGTAAGTCATTTAAAACGTACAATTCTCCAAGTTAAGATGCGACTCTCGGATTTTATATTACGTCATCTCGTCATTACTTCACCTTAATTTTTTCTTTGTGTAATTAAAAAGAGCAAAAGATCTGCCTCATTATTTATAACGTCGTGCGCCAATGCAGTAAATGTCAGATAAAAAGGCTGTTCTACTCTCGACAGAAATATGACGGAGGGGCAGAGAGAGGGAGGGGGAAATTCCCGGATGCGGGGAATAACTCTGTCGAAGCAGTTAACATCATTTTAGCCGCTGACTGCTCTCGCAACCCTATACCACGCTCCAGTCATAGCTGTTCGAGTTCATCCACCGTGTACCGGCTGTCCCGTCCGATCAGGGCGATCAGCGATCTTACCAGGCCAGGCGTTTATCGTCATCATCATCATCATCGTCGTCGTCGTCGTCGCCTCGCTCATGAACGGCGCTCGTATACGTTGACTACACGAGTACGGCCCGATGCGGCCGAAGGATATCGACTTTCAGCCTTCTCAGCCTCGATTGTCTTCCGCGCCGTTCTCTCGACGGTGACTATCGGACGCTGAGATCTCTTTCCGAATGGCCAAGTTTTCTTTTTTTTCTTTTTTTCTCTTCTGAACTGGTGCGCGGTCTCGCCGCCGCGCCCGTTACTCGACTCAAACCTCGTCTTTTCCCTGTCCCCGCGTCTTCGACACGCAATCACGATATCTCCGCGAGCGCCAGATTCCTTTATCGTTCTTTTTCACCGTGCACCTCTTTACGCGCCGTGCTTTTCGAATACGACCGTATCCGCCATCTGATCGATCATCGTCCCTTTCGCGTTCACCGTCAAGATCGTGCGGACAGTTTGGAATCGGTCTTTCGTTCGATCGATCCTGCGGTATACATCATCGTCTCGTTCAACGTTCGCGAAATCATGCGAAACATGAAACTTGTAATATTGCCTTCCTCTAGAACCATCGCCATTGACTGTGGGTTGAAATTGGAGGAATTATTAGATTTAAAATCTTTAAAATGTGTACTTCGAGTTACCAAATTTAATCCTCCATTTATCTTGATTAGTTTTTATGTAAAACGTACGAACGCGTGGCAGGTTCGTTAAATATTGGCACACGTGGCAACCTCTTTGCAAATTCGAGGTATCCCTCCCCCCTTTTCCCGCCGCGCTCCTGTATAACCGACGTTCGCCGGTCATGGATCGTAAGAGTCCAAGGATACCGAGGGGATTTGCCGCCGCTGGTGCTTCGTTCGTCATACTCGTCTGAGAGGAGGCAATAACGCGCGACGCGTGGCATCCGTACCACCCCCGTGCTATCCGAGGGAACCCCCGGTGCGCCGCTAAATACCGAGTGCCCCTCTTGGACGAGCGCTACCGGCAGCGGTGAATCGCCGCCACCCCTTCGCCGCCTTCGAGGTAGCCCTTATATCCTCGAGAGAAAGAGAGGAACCCTCTGCCGTTCCAGATTAAAAGCTGTGATTATACGTGGCATCAGACGTCCCCCTCCCCCCCCCTCATCCCTTGTGCCTCCTGCTCTCTTGTCCCGTGCCTCTCTTCCTTCTCCCCTTCGTTATTTCTGTCCTTTTTCCGCTAACGTCGTATTTTGAAACACGCCACCTCGCCGTTTTCTCTTTCTCTCTCTCTCTTTTCCTCTTTTCGTCCGTTTTGCTCTCGCCGCGGCTCTTTCTGTTTAAATTGCGAATACCACGCGTTCCTCCCGACTTCTATTTAAATGTAATTTGTATCTTGCGCGCGCGACCATTCGACTCCTTTCTCCCAACCCCTGTTCCTCTCGTTTTCGGTGCGCACGTGACCGACCGATAAATATACAGGCTTGATCGCGAATTAATGACTTAATTTTTTATTATATAACAACTCTTCTCATACAGTAATATATTGCAATTAATGTACGCATAATTGCGTCATTTCTTATCATAGAAGGGATATTATGTAACGTATATTTTTCATCATATTGCAATCGCGGCATAATTGCGACTTTTCTTATACATATACAATATTTCTATTTAATTTTTTATTTGTCCCATACTTTTAATCTTACCTTACGCCGATCTTTCGTTATTCTTCTCTCTCTCTCTCTCTCTCTCTCTCTCTCTCTCTTTCTCTCTCTTCAAACCAATAATATTCCGCCACACTGCTGGAATACGATCCACGATATGGGGCTAGGGATCGCACTAAGTTTCTTGGCGGTCCTTGCGATAAATCAAACCGACTATGATAACTTCTGGAATAATGGCTCGCGAGATAACGATACACCGGGCGGAATCGTCTCCGTCGTCTGGAATTGGCTTGGATACTTTCGCGCCTCGTTCGCACGTTTTATGCTATTCCATTATATCTCAAACTTTTGATTTAAAAGGTAATAATAATTGCATCTTCTCCACCGTTAATTACAAATTCTAATTTAAATTACTATTTGTAATTATACGTTTCGCGTTCTTCGTAAAGTGAATTTCGAGTGTTTAATAATAAAAGTTCCATTATTTTAGATTTCGGATCAATTATTTTCCTTTGCATTCTACTTACTGTCGCTTTTATAGCTTATATATAACTTTTTAGGTTTGCGTATTTGAAAAAAGTGTGTCTATCAAAATATTTAATACGCGATAATTTTTTTACATAGAGGAAAGTTGCCGATGCCGACATATCACTTTAGTGTTTAGGATTATATTCTTTAAGCAAAAAGTAAAAATTAAATTTTTGACACATAAATTAGTGTTTGTCACATAATGCTATATTTATTTCTATTATGACATATTTAAGAGCGATAAAATAAAATACTAATTAAAATATAATAAATATTTTAATTTTACAACACAACATTATATTAGAACAATGATCTTCTTTTAGTTCTAATAACTTTTTAAAATCTATTGAGCATATTTTCAATTAAACTTTGCAGATATTTGTCTAGATTCTCTCATGCTAGTTGTAAAATATTTCAAAATAAAAGTTCTTAATAGTTATTCTATATTTGTGAATTCTATTACCCAGAACCTACAGATTTTCAATTGGATTCAAATCTAAAGACTACAGAGGCTATTGGAACTGTTTGATGCGGCAAAAACGAAAAAGCTTGACTATGTTGTGTGCTTTAGACATTATCTTGCTGGAAAGTAAAATTATCTTCTAGCCCGTACTTCAGCAAGCACTTCTCCAAATTATCATTAATTATATCAACATAAACATTTGCTGTCATAATCCAATTAGTATTTAATTTTATTTAGTTAAAAGAATTAGAGTTTGAAAAAAACACGAGAAAGAGGTTCAAGATTGTCATATTTAGAAAATTATAAATCATGGTATAGAAAATATCATATGGGATGTTTTTATCACACAATGGAAAAATAGAAAATCTTGTCAAAGGTGAGATTAAAAAGATATTGTTGTGTTGTAAAATTAAAATTGAAATAATATATTATTTTAACTGATTTTTTTATTTTGTCACTTTTAAATGTGTAATTTATTAAAAATAAATACAGCATTATATACATTAAATTAAAATTTGAATTTTTAATTGGGAACGTTTATTTAAAATAAATTTTCAGTTTTACAAACAAAATGTAACATATTTTTTTTTTTTAACCTTAACTAGAGCAAACCAGTTTTATAAAGATAGCTTTTTATTTTTTCTGGTCACTACACATTTTACATATGTGTGCGTGTGTATGTGTGTATAAAACATTTATACATATAAGTATACAATATTATAATATATGTAAAATTTGCATAAAACTATTGGACATTTCTCAAATTTTTATTTTTATATAAAATAAGTTGAAATAAGAAGATAAATGACGAGATAAGCGGTAGTATTTGTAATCGAGAGAACATACACGATCTATCTTTCATCCCAGCGAACGAAAGTGCGACATGAATATTTCGAGTTATCAGATCGAATTAACTGGGGTCCGCTAGTCTGTCACAAACGCGCATAATAGAGACATCAGCCTCTAAGATCGCCTCTCTTTCTCTCTATCGCGCGCAGTTTTTTTGTCGTCTCCAATCCTGATCCCAGCCGAATTTCCCACGCGAACTGGGGTGATGACTCTTTGTACGAGAACTTCGCGCTATATTGCGGAGGGTGCAGAATTTATACTAGATCTCCCCGGTATAGGCGCGTGGCGCGCCTGTTGCCGCACTTTTTCGGATCTCCGAATTGGTCATGATCGAATTGGTCATGATCGTAATTGCGAATAATCGCCGAGAAATCGCGCGCCTTTCTTTCCTACAACAACCAGCACCGGGCACTCCGATTGTCACGGCGTCGATTCTAAAAAAGAAGAGGGAGATTTCGGAGCTTACATCTACTCTCACAATCGTTCCCACATATCTTATTTTAACACATGCTTATTACAACTTATTATACAAATATTTTACTGTAGTCTTTGACTTATGAATGTTAAAAATTTATATAAAAATGTATTATATATATATGTACTATAATTTAATACAAATATCCTCAATAAGTTCGTTATAAGTAAAAGAATTTGATAAAAGTTTGATATAATAGAGATTAAAATTTATTAAGCTTTTTGAAGATAAAATTCTAAATTAAGATAGTAATTAGTAACAAAATTTTTAAAAAATAGTTCAATTCTCTAAAATTATAAGCATTTGCAGAGAACAGTAAGATATAATTTAATACAAATATCCTCAATAAGTTCATTATAAGTAAAAGAATTTGATAAAAATTTGATATAATCGAGATTAAAATTTATTAAGCTTTTTGAAGATAAAATTCTAAATTACAATAGTAATTAGTAACAAAATTTTTAAAAAATAGTATTAATTGTATTAAATAATCACAGTCTTGTTTCAACCCATAGCCACAAAGGGAAAGGTATATTTATGGTACAATATTGTTATCATTTCGATACAGAAACCCGTGATTTCGAGATTCGTATTCACCGATCGCATCCCTTGATCGACACGCGATCAAGAGGGGTGACTTAATGACAGGTTACGGCCTTTTGCTCACTTTCGGCTCGCGCGTACGCTGTACTACACGCCGGATGTCATCAGCACGTGCCGACGTGTCCTCGCACCCCCGCAGCCCCCGTTTCAAATATCAAACACGCGCGTAGGAAGCGCAGAGATATAATGCGCGAGTAATATGTAAGCCCCGATTAACGCGCCGTGTCAATGGCGACCATAGATTTTCACAGTGCTCATCTCCGTTCGCATTCACATTCAAAGCCGATTATCACGGATTTAATTCATCGCGTTACTCTTCGCTTTAAAATCTCGTAGTGTCAGCATTCGAGAATACGAGCAGGAAATATAATATAATATAATTAGTTAGCATAACATTAGCATGACATTTGAAAATTTATTAACGACATTTAGATCACGATACTTCTAGATCGATGCGCTTGAAAAATATAAATAAAAATTGCCAATACTAGCATAATTCTTCTAAAGAGACGCGCACTTTTTTTTTTAGAAACTAAGTACATTAATAGAAAATGCAATAAGAAATACCATGTTTATGTATTATTTTATTATATAAAGAGCTCAAGCTAAAGATTAAACATTTATAGTAAAACTTAATAATAAAAAATTAGTTTTTTATTATTTTTTTTGCCTGTGAAGAAAAATTGATTCAATTTTCCTCGGTATACTCTTCTGATGAAAACATGATTTGCTTAAATAATTGAAGACATAAAAATCTATACACTTATATAAAATCTTTTTTTATATAAAATCTGCTAAAAACGAATTCTTGAGAAGCGAGAATAAAATTTCCACGATTTTCGTTCACAAATTACATAGTTTAAACAGTGAGTTTATCATTTTCCTCCACATAATAAAAATCCATATATATTGTAAAATTTCATTATGTTTTATATACTTCTCACGTACTAGAAAGAGAAAGTTTCCGTATGCAACACGCAAAGTGACAAAACGAAATTGATATTCGGTATTCTCTTTATCATTGTCATTTGACTTTTAACACGAGAAAAGTTTTCATGAAATTATTATAATCTATTATTTCTCGCCGCTTTTTTGTTTCAAAAAGAAAAGGCTTGCACTCCCCTTCAACGTATTTAGAATTATTGCACTCGCGACTGCATTTATGTCTCTTCCGAAGTGTACTTCTTGACTTTTGAATAAGTTTTATGAAGTGCTGCTGATTATGCGTGTCGAATCGTCCGGCCATTATTTCCAGGATGTTTTCGCGATAATAAAGCTGTGCTATACAGCAGGCTTGTTCGGACCCCCAGGATAACGGAAGTAGTCTGAATGGAGAGAGGAAAAGAGAAAGTCGTGGCGCACCCTTCGTGTTCTTCCGCCCTCTTCACGGTTAACACCCTCGGCATCATACATACATATGAACGAGCTGGAGCAGGAAATACGCGACTACCGCGAATAAGCACTCGTAAAAATTGCAGTCGCGCTCTCCGTTTGCACCCCGTCCCTATGCGTTAAGAGATAACGCACGCGCTATTATGTATGCTCCACGCCTTCACGTGGCTATGAAATCCCAACACGGCGATTAAAAAGAATCTTACCTGTTCGTGCGTTCAACTGAGATCAGATTTTGTGCATTGCATTTAAGACGTAAATAACGTGGGGTAAAGTTGCCGAAGTCGCACCACGTTTGAGATAAAAACTTATAATTAAGAAATTATGAGGAATATATTTCTAATTTTCTCACCTCATAATAAAGTACAACATTTCTCTTTTCATACTTTCTTTTTCAAAATTTTATGTATCGTCACAAATTTTTAAATGACGATTTTTAATACGTTTTCAAATAGTGTGATTTAGGCAACCGGTCTGCTAAATCGCACCACATGTTAATATTACTTTTTCTAGGGCAAGGCAACACTTTTTCGGTTAGATTCTTTCTTCTCGAGCAAAAACGCGTTTAGATAAGCATAATTTTATTAATATTGGAGGTAATTGTCGTAAACTAAATATAATTTTCAATAACATTGCTACATTACGACAATATTGTTACAATATATATTTTGTATGATTATTATATTTGATTTTATATGTATAACCATGATTAAGGAAATAGTGCGATTTAGGAAACTAATTGTAAGACATGTTGCGATTTAGGAGACTAAAGCATTTTGCAAAACTTTATTTAATCTAAAAATAACAGCACAAAGTTATTAAACTTTGTTAATTTAATTTAAATAATATTGTGGTTATTACAAATTATCAAAATTTAGATTATTTGTTTTTACCTTTTTTTGCAATCAAGCTACGAAATATGTCGAAAAATAGCAGCAAAGTTATGATTTCTCTATAAATATTAATAAATTTCTATTGTTCTTAAAATGTTGACTTCAGTGAAGGATGATGATAATATTATGTAGTTTCCAAATAATCCATAAAGAATGTACAAGTGCTATGGTTGAATTTATACATTGCAAGGTAGTGCGATTTAGGAGCAAGGTAGTGCGATATCGGCAATCTTATGGCAGCTTATGTTCCTAGCAAATAAATCTTAATGATGAGAGACCACGTACTTGGATGTGCATCAAAACGATGAATTCGCAAGTTTTTCTGAATGAAAAAAGGTAAAATCCGAGAGTAAACGGAAAAAAGAGAGAAAGAGAAATTTATTTTATTTGAGAGATTATGTTACTTATAAATATAGATTTAATGCTCTTATAAATCCTTATAAGAAATAGTCATAAGTATAAATTTATATTCCTCATTAATGTTTATGTGGAAATATTAAGATATTTTTTAATCTAGATTAATAATTAGAAATAAATTTGTAGGTTAATTATATGGAAAGAACAATAGGGGCTTTCGCTGAAGTATCTAACTTAAATGTCACGTGTGAAAACAATGAGATTTTTGTACTATCAAAATAATTATGAAGGGTGTTCAAGTATGGTGAGCAATCGAAACAAAAAAGTTTTAACATTCTTCAAGCAACCAGCTCGAGTGTCCTACGTATTTATTTTAATGGTTTAACGAAATCGTTTGTGAATCTGTGTTCAGCTAAGTTTCTAGATACTTCAGTAAAGCAGCTATAAATATAAATTATATTCTTAAATTAACTACGTTTATCTCTCTCTTTGGCAAGACCTGCTAAAGTATCAGAAGAGATATTAACCGCTACAATGATTTGTTTCACAAGTAGTTTTTATGCCGCGATTTGCTGGAAATACTCCGCTGATTTTCTCGACGAAAGAGATTTTCCGTCGGACAGCCATCGCGAAGGTGTCACGTGAGAGCAATATTATGACGTCTCTATCTAGCACCCTTTTTAAGAGATCGGCCACCCTCGAGCTCTTCACGCTTCATGCTAATTTCATCGATCCGATGCCGGCTTCTTCCTCTTGCACCGCGTTTCCAGCCCTCGCCGCGTGTCCGCCTTTGTGCGAGCCGCGCACGGATGAAGGATAATATCTACGTTCCTTTTATGCTATTCGCGTATCACATCGCGCGACGCTGTATCCGTGCAAAAATGTGTCGGGAATCCCATTGTCGACGATGAGCCAATAAAACGCCACGAATTTTCGCCCCGCGTGTCTTTCATTATCCGCGTCCGATCCTCCTCGGATGAAATGCCAGCGTTTAAAGCAACACTGAATTAATTTCGGCTAATAAATAGCTTCCAGAGGAGTGCGTTTGTTTCCAATTTTTATATTTTGATGAACCAAGGTCCGCGTTTGAATTTAAATCGAGAGTCCGCCTTTGTTACCTTTCCACTCGCATCTCGTCTGAAATCCGTTTTATAAAAGTCAGCTCTAACGGCATACAATCCGTCATTAAAATTTAATGCGGAGAAGTGGGGTAACTTATACGCGTCTAGAAGAACCTTCTACCTTCGCGATCGGCATTGGCTCCAAAGAGGAAATGTCGCAGTATGAAAGTGGTCTTCATGGTTTTGCAAAGCGCCTGTTTGGCTCGCCACAAAAGCCTGGCTCATTGTGGTGTCGATTTCCACGGCACAACGATCTCCACGAATAATGACGGGGGTGACACACGTCGTAAATATATCGCAACGATTTGCGGTTTGACGTCAATCAAAAAACGGTCAAACAGCCCGGACACTCGATGTCACGCGAGGCGCCGATTGTCCCTTGACAGGCAGCCGTCGCTCGTTGGGTTTCTGGCTTTGTCGCCAAGTGCTTCTTTGTACGCGACAACTTTTTTCATTGTACAATCGGTTTTGACATCGGCCAACTTCACAAGCGCAGCTTGGAATCATCGAGAAACCGGCTTGCCTAATCCGAAAGATTGCGTGGATTTCCGCACTCCGACACGTGATAGAAGTGCAATTTGAAACATCAAAAATCTCAATATCGTCGAAAAGAAAAAATAATAACGTAAAATTAGAAAAAACGATACTTTATGTAAGCATCCTTTATGTCTCTTTAAAGCTTGATCGTTTGTCGCGAAAGAACTCTGTCATCACACTTTTTGTCAAGTTGAAAGCTTTTTATAGGTTCGTTTTAGAAAAAGCATCGTACAGAAATTCGTACAATTTTTTATTGTATTTGCGAAGGAATCAAGTATACGCATGTAATATTGCATTTTTTGAAAAACGATCGGACGTTTATAGTTAAATAAAGCGTAATGAAGTGTCTTTGATCCCGGCTCGTTATCTATCGTTCAACTATTCGAATCCCCTTCCACGCTACATGGAGATTGTTAATTTGCTGACGGGAGGTATTTGAATCTTCGGAGGTACGTGAAGGCAGGATGTTTCGGACATCGGTGGATGTTGGCGACAAGACGAGGGGTGAATGCCAGTGACGTCTCTTTCGCGTCAGCGACGGAGAGACACGACGAGATCGTGCGGTTGTAGTGGTGATGGTGGTCGTCGTGGGCGCCGAGGGGGATGACGCTCCGCTCCGGTGGTGGGTCCGAGATGTCAGCTCGTTTCAACGCCGTGGTACTCTGACATCGGGTCTAACAAACCCCGGGGAACGAATATCTTCTATGACCGATCCGGCATTCTGTCGCTGGTACCGCCGTCATCCGGTTTATTTCTCGCGTGTCTTGTCCCTTTTGATTCGGTGTGTGCAATAAAACGTAATCAAGACGGATAATCATGAAAAATTACACGGAAAGAACAGTTTTGCTAAAGTATCTAAAAATTTAGCTACATACAAACTTGAAAGTAATTTTCTTAGACCATCAAAAGAATTACTCGTATATGGGATGCACAAGCTGGTTGCTAGAATGTCAAAACTTTTTGTAAGCACTGCATGCTTGAACGTCTTTCATAATTATATTAAAAGTCCAAGAAGATTATTTTCAAATCTGTATTCAGTAATTTTTAAATGCTTCAACAAAATTGTTCTCTCTCTCTCTCTCTCTCTCTCTCTCTCTCTCTCTCTCTCTCTCTCTCTCTCTCTCTCTATATATATATATATAAAAGGTGATTATTAATGAATGTCTCCACTTTTTACCATAGGAGGATTTACCGGATACGTATTTCTAACATATTATTATATTAGAAATTACAAATGCGTGCTTCTATGGTAAAAAGTGGGGACATTCATTAATAATCACTCTGTATATATATGAATACATAGTGTTTCGAGATCGTTCACTTTTCTAGAGAAAAAAAATATCTTAAAATAAAATAATTATTTATTTGGTGGGTTTTATAGTTTATTTACTTGCAATCAAATTAAACAGTCTTTAATTGAAATATTTATGCGAACAAAATAAAAATATAATTTTTAATCAAGTAATTTTTCTTGCAGTTTTAGAACATAGGTACTGTTAGATTATTTTTATATTAAAGATAATCAGATTTTTTAATTTAAGTAAACTATTTAATTAAGTTTAATATTATTAGCTTATTTATAAAATTATTATTTAAATGTAAAAAGTGTAAAAATACAAAATTATCCTTAAAGTAATATGTTAATTTACTTAAAAATGAATATTTTTACTTAAACAGAACAAACAAATGCTTGCATTAAAATATACGGTTTTAAAAAAATGTATTTTTTTTATTTAAAAATTTTGTCTCATGAAGTAAGAAATTTATCAACTGATAGTTTGCAAAAACTTTAAGACATTTTAGAAAGAAAGAGAAAGATTTGTTATTGATTATATCGAAATCTTAAAAATAAAATGTTGAATTTATATTGTAGAAGTGACTAACTTGCCGTTTGTTTTGTTTTAACTAGTTTATCAAATATGAAACTAAAAAAAGTTTACAAAACGAAATCAAGCCTTCTTCTTAAAGATAAGGAATAATATTTTATAATATATATATATATATATATTTTTTTTATATATATTTTTTTTTTTTTTTTTACATAAAATGATTTGTTTACCCCAAATAAGACTAATCATTTTCTATAGTTTTTTTTGGATGCTGAATATGAATTTGGTTTCCGAATTACTCCGTCACATTACATTTTTGTAAAATTTGCAATTAAAGAGAAAAAAGCTATTTTTGTGTGCTTTGTTAAATTATAATATATGACGTATATTGAAGAAATTTTATTACAATCAAAATTAAATATGTCATTCAAACTTTCAGCTCTCAAAAGAATTTTTTGAGTTAGCTGATTAACAAAATATTCATGATTAAATATTTAGTATGTATGCAAACAATCCCTACATTGATTTTTTTGTTAAAATTCAAACATAATTTAATTTTCATCAATCAATTTTCATCAATATTAATTTCATTATTTTGAATATCTCACCTTTAGCATTAGATTCGTATTTAATATCATAAAAGATTTTTACATATAAATTTTTGCAAAAATTTGAACATTTTTTTTTTAATTTTGGCATCCGTGATATTAAAACAATTAAACTATTTTTGAAAAACTTTTTAATTTAAAAAAATAGTTGAAAGTTATTGGATACATTATTACTGATCCAATTTACCCCCTAAGAAAAATTTATAGCAATTAAAAGTGACAAGTTTTATTATGTAGAATTAATCCACATAATTGAATAAAGTTGCAATAAAAATAAAATAATTTGCATCAGTACGGCAACAATATTTGTACAACCATTCCAAGATAGCCAATCGTGATTTAGTACATTAAGTAAACTAGTGAACTGCACAAGTTAAGTTGTGCAGTTGCCGTTAATTTGCCGAATCGGGATCTTGTGCAAATTGAGTTAGCAACATGAGGACCAATAGACATTATCAATTTATGAAATTTCAAAAGCAAACATTAAGGATTAATAACGCGCTATGTTGATAGGAAAGTAACAGCACGCGACGAGATGACAGCATCTTGATGCCATTAAGACGTGCTATCAATTTATCATCATCAAATTTAGAATTCACGTGAGAGCAACATTTCACACATAATAAGGAGGCATCTTGTCCCTAGTTTGTCGAAATCTATTGCTACAACTTGACAGCAACCTAACGGCATCTTGAACTCATTTGGCTATCTGGGTCAGTTTACAGCACCTCAACTATAATTACATAGTTTTAGTATAGACTTTACTATTAAATACTTGTAAGTATGACAATTACATACTTCCAGTTTACGGCCGATTAAGTATATGACCGAAATAACTATAATAGAAATGAAACAGTGATGCAGGGCTCGATGTGCTAAGAATGAGAACAAGAGGTCCCGAGTTCGAATCTCATTGTCAATCAGTTCAATTTTTTTCGTCACCTGTATGTATTGTGCATTATTTTTTTTCTATAATTTATTCAGCAATTTTACAAAAGGTTAACATTACTATGTTTTCTTAGTTTATGTAGCTTATTATTGTTTTTATTACAACTTTGAAATATAAAAGTTAAAATGGTATTTGTTCACATATTTATAGTTGCTGATACGATCTTTTTTCTTTGAGTGCAGTTTTTTCGCAATAGATATTTAACCAAGAATATCTTATTAATTATAGCCAACGTAAAAAATTCCTTTAGAGGATTAAAAATCCTAACATATTTAATTTTGACTTCAATAAAGTGGCTTCTCCAGCATGTCATTTATCGTAATTATAATATTACGAACAACTTTGTCATATTACATCATGTCATACTTTTTCACTTTTGATGGTTGTGCGTACTTACTTAACTCGTTACAATAGTACCTAACTTTTAATTTGACTGTTTACAATTTAACCCTTATTTTTTATTTCATGACTCAATTTTGATCTAAAATTATATATATTTTTTTGCTTAAAAAATTACTATTACTACAACTACACTACATGACACGTATTTGACAATTGCCAATTCTAACAGGAAAATATGTCCACTATATCATGTCTAACAGCCCGCATATTTTGACACTTCTTCTGTTTTAAAATCAACAATATCCTGTTTATCAACAATATCCTGTTTATTTTTGTACAGCGCTCATCAACCTGTACTGATAGGATGGCTCAAAAGAAGAGTCGAAACGTTACAATTCTAATATAATCTTATTTTGATCATTGTTATTAATTCTAAGTGAATTTGCGCGCCGTTTATCATGTCTGGCTCCTATATGCTTTATATTTATCTCTTTGTTCTTTGTCACACAGCATATTATACATCTTTAACAAATAACTCTTTCTTGCAACTAATTAGAGGAATTCGGGGCATAACGAACCTACGGAATATAATGGGGGCATAGTCGATAACTTTTCACAAAGATGCTACTATGTAATGAAATGTTGTGCAATAATTACTATTAGATGTATCTTACTATATGCTGTTTTTAATTTTTATATTATTATTAGCTTAAAGTTATGAGAAATTATTTAATGTATTCGCTGTGCTCTTCGCAACTGAGTTGCGAGCATTAGAGTTTCTGAGTACATTTGAGTAAAGTAAGCAATAACAGAAGTCTGTTTTTTATTATTGCAAGGAAAAATGTATATATACATTATGTTTTGCATTAAATTTTATATAATTACAGATATTACAAAATTTTAATTTTTATTAGTTTTTTTAATAACAGTAATATAATGTATCAGAAAAATTATTAATAAAATATATATATTATTAATTAAAAGTTTAATAATATATTCTTACTTATATCAGGTGTTCGAAGTTACTTTTAAGAAATTTTAAACGTTATTTTTGAAAAATAAGCAAGTTTTATGCGGTGCCCCATTATATCACGCATAACGGAGCATAATGGGATTAATGCACGTTTTCAATAAAACAATAATTTTGTCCTTTTAATCTATTCTTTTGCATTAAAATAGATATTCCAAAAATTATTTTAGTAAAAAATTAATTTGATTTATTGACTTTTAATATGTTTAAAACTATTTTCAAATAACTTTGCACGTTATGTCCCAGGTTGCCCTATAAATTTTTCAAAATTGTGACGTGATGGAGCAAATTGAAAATTAAAATTGTATTCAGTGTCCAAAAGATGACCGGAATTAGTATTATTTATATATTCTTTTTAAAACTATGTAATAATTTGTCATATTTATTATGTTACGAATATTCCCAAAAAATTACATTGCCATATTCGTATCTCAATCATCACGAATCTCACATGGAAAAAACTTTCTTTGAACACATTAATTTTCGATACTCTTAATAATAAAATTGAAAAATCTTTTTACGCCTTTAATATGGCGCTGCTTGCTGCAATGTGCGTGGCATAATACAAGAGTATAAAGGAATAAATTGCGAAACTATCGGCAGCAGGAGGACCTGCTGCTTTAGTTTCGTGAGAATTCTTTTACGGCTCCGTCGGGATTTATACGAGCTGTAAGTGACAGAAGCGACGAACGCAGCCCGCGGAAGAAGACAAATAAAAGATACGAAAATAAAAAGAGCGACTCTGTCTTTAGGAGATCGTAAATTCTTTGCGCCCGTAGATATTTCATCGCGGTCGCATTCGCGTATACACGCGCAAAATAGATCGTTTGGTATGATGTCGCAAGCTATGATGTAAAAAATTCAACTTTTAACTTTGTTTTCGCTTTGTGCAAAAGCGTAATACGGTTAAATAAAAAAATTATCTCCGAGAACAAAAGTCAAATAATACGACTGCGATACAAAAACATCTTTCAAAGATATTTAATGTTCGTGAATCTTCAACTTTCTGATATACAAGTGAGAAAGGTAGAAAAAAGTAAATAAGAATTGAAGAAAAATTAAAAGTAATTTGAAATGAAAAAATTGTTTAATAAGAAAATTACACGATTAAATATATTTTAAAAGAATGAGAGAGAAAAATTAAATAATTAAAAGAAAATAGAGAAGTAGAAATTAATAAAGTCACAAGAGTGGTCAAAACATTAGTAAAGCAAATAGCTCGCGGTCCTCTCCCGTACATAAAATAACTTTATACGCACATTATGTCACACATTAAATTCAATTTCATTATTTTAAACCATATTCAAGCTACTTCACAAGTTAGATTAAAATTAAAAAATTAAAATTGCGTAAAAATCTTACCTATAAAAATCTTATCTGCAAAACTGAAATTCAGTTTTTATAAGAACGCAATGAATACTATTGACCAGTACCAATGTTCATCCTACATTCTGACTAAATAAACTGTAGCAAAGTAATTTTAATTATTGCGTTCAGAATTCAATACGAATTATACGAGATATACATATCTCACCACCCCACACCTATCTCACGACTCACTTCTTTCCTTTAAAATAAACATTTCTATGTAGTAAATACAATCGCAATTATAGTGAATACAATTATTCGAATAATTGTGAATAATAAAATAAGTGATAATTATTATTAACTATTATTTATAACTATTATAACTATAATAACTATTATAGCTATTACTTTTTTATAACTGTTATTTCGAATAATAGTGATAACTAATTTTTACGTTCGTTTACTAAGTTTGTAGTAATAGTAACTAATAATTATAATTTGCATGAAATAGATATAACTATAAATACAGGGTGATTATTAATGACTTTCCATTTTTTACCAGGAGCACGCATTTGTAATTTCTAATATAATAATATGTTAGGAATACGTATCCGTCGATAAATCATGCTCCTATGGTAAAACGTGGAAACAGTCATAATCACCCTGTATATATTTAGCACTAAAAAGAAATATAAATTAAATAAATATGAATTATAACATGAATATAAATTGTAAAAAATAGTAAAATTACGATAATTGCAGCTATTTTGTTCTATAGGATCGTACGCAATGTGAATCTTGTTCTTCCGTGAATCTTGTTCTTGAAAACTACTTGTTTTCTGTTAAAATTCTCGCATCGAGTAATATCGAACGTGATATATTGTGACAGTTATCAATATTGCGCTACTTATGAGTTAAGAACGATCGCGAATTTCGGTAAGCAGATGCGTGCGTAACGAGCGTTAACCCGCGCGGCAAACGCGCAAGTGCTTACGTACTTGCGTCGGCAGAAGCTAAGTCCCCTTGGAGTGGTGCGGAGACGGATATAATTGAAGGCAGAGGTAATTAACTCCCTCGTGCAATGCGCCACGCCGACAGCCGCTCACCGCATCGTTTTAATTACGCTCTCGTCGCATTTCATCGGGCAGAAACGTCTTCTCGTTTCTCTCCCTCCTTCCCGAAGGATTTTCATCACTCTCCATACACTTCGTATTTATAATAAATCCGATACCATCGGGAAGCGGAGAGAAAAAGAGAGAGAGAAAGAGAGAGAGAGAGCGATCCTTCAAAAATGTTCCTCAGAAAAGAAATCTTCTCTTCACGCATTTCTTTGCTACCTAAAATTTCAGAATAAAAGTAATAAAAAATATGTACAAACTTAATTTAAACGAAAGTAAAACTGTGATTAAAGAATGCGATTATGCTGTAGAAGTGCAAGTAAACGGTTAAATTTTTATTTTATTTTTTTTATTTAATTCTAATTAATCTTGTCTTTAAATTTGTACTTGAACTTTATATTTTCTTTTGCAAACCTGCGAAAAACGATGGTTTTATTCGATTATCGCTAATAACGGTAGAATTTTTTAACTTCTTTATATTGTATCAGTACAATAGAAAGTGTGTATTTTGGTTCCAAAATACAACAAACGTAAGATACATCGCAAATCAAAGGGTTAAGAGTTCACTTAACTCCAACTGGTACATAAGATAATAGCTACATTAGTCCGTTTTATACATCTGCGAATCGGAATTCGGATTGCAGGTGTCCTCGATCAACAGGGTACTGAGAAATTTGGCCGCGCAGAAGGAGCAGAGGCAGCAACAGCAACAGCAGCAACAAGGGGTGGGCGCTGTAGGGGTTGGCGTCGGTGCCGGCAGCCCGGCGGAGAGCGTTTACGATAAACTCAGGCTATTAAACGGACAGACCACTGGATGGCCGCGACCCAATCCCTGGTAAGGCAAACGTTCATTGACAGATAAATTACACGCTCGTTAAAACGGTATTATAATATGTAAAACACGTGCCTTTTAATAGATGGTAAGGATTACCTTGAAACTCGTATTCAATATTTTTCACTTTTAATTAACTTTAAGAGAAATAATTGGTTACGCGTAAACAATATACAGACTGGAAATTCGAAGTAATTTCATAATAAAGTAAAATAAAATATTAAGATTTTCCGATTAAAATCGAAAAAGGCCAACAATAGTCACAGCGGATCTCAATGCTCAAATAATAATTCGTATGTGATTTTATATAAATTTTCTAATTTCTCGAACTGCTTATTCGTCGATCTGTTGAAACATAACTTTTAAATTGAATCAGAAAAATAATTTCGCAATATTAACCTTCACTAGCCAACGTGGGTCACTCGCTTCCGAGTAAAATTTCCGCGTTGCATACGTCGGTACGTACCAAAATTACATAGTTTCATCAATTGTTATTGCCATTTCACTTTTTAATCGTATACTAGAAGGTTGAAACTAACGTAAAATTACAGTTGAAAACCATCTTATCACGGTGTATTCTTTAATAGAAGCGTAAAGCGCGAGTAACCCCACGTTGGCTAATGAGGAACAAAAAATTACATTGGTTAGTGAGGATTAAATGATTGATAATCAATTTAATAATATTAATGTTAACAAGCAGCTATAAGGGTTTCCTTACCCCGAAGACAATTGTAAAGAATTTGTTGCTAAAAATAATTCTTCAGCCAAGATGATATCCTTACTTTTCTGATTCAATTTAAAAACTGCATTTACAGTAACGACGTAAAGTTCAAAAAATTTTAAGAAATGTAATATAATGTAATATATAAAAAAAATGTAATATATAAATTTATATGTAAATCATTATATGAGCACTAAGATTTGCTATGAATTTTGTCACATTTTTTCACAACGGTTTTTTATTATAAATTATAATTTTTGAAAAATCAAGAACAAATGTTTTTTGTAAATCTAAATAAATAGTTTAAATATTTCTTACAATATTTCTTACAATAAAGTTCTAGGAATTTTTTGAACCACTGAAACCTAATCTTAAGTAAAAAATTTCAAAATTTAAAATACAAAATGGCGGAACCGATATAATGAAATGAATAAATAGAAAATAGTTTTATTACTTTAAATCTTAGTTTTTGAGTTTTTTGATTACTGCAACAGAATCTGACAATGAAATCAAGATTTTCAAATACCGAAAGTTTAAAATGAAAAAACCAAAATAACGAACAAAAAATTAAAAAAATAATTGCATTCTTTAACTTATTGTTGCAGGATTCTTTTGGCTGAATGTTATATCAAAATTTTCAAAAATCAATACAGTTGACAAGAAAATAACATTTATTGCGTTTATTTGTATAAATAAAACATTAAATATTTTTAATAAAAATTACTTAAATTATTGATCCATCGTATTGGACAGGCCATTTTTTTTTTTAAATTCTGACTGAATGTTTAAACTTCATATATGTAAAAATTAAAATAACTTAATTATTGATTCATCGTATTAGATCGACCATTTTAAATTTTAAAATTTGGATTTCTGATTCGTAATTAGCGACCGGAAAAATCCCAAGTACAAAATTTCCAAAATGTCGGTCTTGTACATGACACAAAGGATCAAGATCTTCCGAAAGAAATTTTTCAATAAATTCTTATTATAGATTCATACAAATCGGTCTTTTTCTTTTTCAATATATATATATAATTTTCTGAATAAAATCTCTTATTTATAGCATGTGAATGTACTTACTAAGAACAGTCTTTATCTTAGGTATCCGTCGAGTGCAGGAAGTCCGTTTTCGTCGATACAATCTAGTTTGAGTCCGAGCCATTGTTCGTCCCTGCCACCGGATCCGGCGGATATATTGCACGCGAAGAAAGGTAAGTGTGTGTGTCCATATCTGAATTATTATAATGTTCTTTCCGGTGCAGAATTTCTTCACGCTCGATCTCCCAATAACACAGCTACGAGAAATTGAGATTTAGGAAAATATTTAATCAAATTATTTGTTAGAAGATCGTATTTTTTTGACGAAGGTTACATTTAGCCAAGCAAGAGTAAATTGGAGGCTTCGCACGCATGCACGACGAGAGCCTTCGACAATTGTCGACGCGCGATATTTCGGTATGCTTTCTGTGTGTTAAAGCGGTAGCGTGAAACGCAAATACGCGTGCGGGATGAGTGGCCACAGGCGGCAGGCGGGAGAGGTGCGTTTTAATTAATTAATCTGTCGGGCCAAACGATACTAATATCAATGTAATTCCGTGGGTCCCGCGGTTCGCCGCACGCGTGTGTGCAACGCTTTTCCGGTAATAATTTTCCGGTAACGTTTAAGCGCGGCCTTCGAGGCGTGGAGGAACAGAGAAACGCGAGGCAAAACGAAGCAAACGAGAAAGAGAGAGAGAGAGACAGAGAGAGAAAGCAACGGATTCCGCGATCGCGGGGGGGATGCAGGGGATTGCGCAGAAACGTGGTTGCAGTCGACCGACCAACCCACGCGAAACTACTCTACCACCGACGGTGTATTCCACCCTCTGGCCGCCTCCACTCTCTTTCTCCCCAGTGCCCCACGCACGTTCTCTTTGGCGGCACATCAAACGCGTGCGATTTCTTTCCCCCGCATTTTCCCGCCATCGCCACCGCTACAGTCCCGTGACGCAGGGTGCGTCAACAGCAGCGAAGAACAGTCCTCTTGATTTTTTTTTTTTTTTATTTATCACCACGCTTGCCCGGTCGATTTTACCGGTGTTGCGAGAAAGGACTTGCGATCTCGCTCGCTTGTGTATATGATTCGACGAGATGCAAAATGTTTTACATTTCACCAAGCGACATGCGATTCAGAAGAGGTCTTTGTAAAATCGAAGCATTTTTTTTTTTATAAAATATGATTATAGAATTATGATGCGTTTCATTCTTTTAGTAAAGTTTCTTGATCTTAATGAAATAATAAACATTAATAAACACAATTCAATTCATTGTAAAAGCCATCACGACAACCAAGAATGTAGAAATATTAAATAATTTACATTTTAATTTATACACACTCAAGAAAGAAGTGTTTGATTTTAAGATATTGAAATGTTTTATTTTTATCTCCGTGTTTTTTAAATACGATAGAAAACGTTAAATTAAAATTTTTTTTTAGTTTTAAACAATTTAGAGTTGAAACACTGAAACAATTAAAACTAAAATGTTTTAACGTTTTAAATCTAAACACCATTTGAAACTAAAATATGTTTTAGTATTTAAAAACCAGAGACAGAGATAGAACATTTTAATATCTTAAAATTAAACTTCTTTTTTAAACGCACTGATTGGCCTTATAATATAAAAATAATTTCAAAAAAAATGTACAACAGGCTATACAGATCTGACATAAATTAATAATAGATTATATATGAATGGATGACAGATTTTGCCATTAATTACTTAGGTACACACTATACAGGGTGTTCATTAATGATTGTCCCTACGTTTTACCATAGGAGCACGCATTTGTTATTTCTAACATAATAAGTTAGAAATACAAATTCGTCGGTAAATCATGCTCCTATGATAAAAAGTGGGTACAACCATTAATGAACATCCTGTATATGACTGCACATACAACTATAATTGATTATTGCACCTGTATTAGAACAATCGAGAATAGCCTTTTTTATTTAATTTAATCGACAATATTAATCCTATATAAACATCATATGTTATTGTGACTGCAAGATCTTTACAATACAAAAGATTATTTCGTATTATTTCGCGGTACAGCGTATTATTTCGTATTCCGATCTTAGAGAGGAGAATAGGAAGGGGGTACGGAATCAAATATGGTAACTGTTGCGAGCGTTCAACCGCATGCGGGCCCCGGGGGCCGGATTATCGATGCGTTGCTGCGGGGGTAGCATCGTTTATAGGATAACCCGTGTCAGGAGGGTTGTTCCACCTCCGTCCTTTCTCCCTTCGTTCTCTCGCCATCGTCTCTTTTCGTCTTTCTGCCGACGTCTCTTCCTCTCTATCTTTCGCTCTCTCCTTGGAGGGTCTATTTCGCCCGTGCGTATCTTTCCTAAGCATTTCGACTGTTGTCGATGTATCGGTCGAAACGGAAGACCCAACGCCTCCGGCCAATCACGCGGCAACCATCCCCTCGTTCCTCGGAAAAGCAAAGCGAAAGCAGATTACGGCGCAATCATCGCACGAGCTGCAGGCGCCGCGCCGCTCGTTCCCCTTCATCCAGCGAAAGAGTAAAATTTTTCGATCTGGCCTGCTACATACAGTGCATCTTAATTCTAGAAATCTACATTAGATACTCAAACTCTCAAAAAATGTTATAAAAATTTTAATAAGGCTTTTCCATTTGCCAGAGAGCCGGAGAACGTTGTTAAAAAAGCCGGAGTTTCCGGTTGAAAACTGGCAATTACGGTTAAGGGAAATAAGTACATCGACAGAAAATAACAATATCTTCAAACTAAAAATGAAAACTTTTTAATATTATTATTATTATTATTGTTATATCAAAACACAATTATATTGTGCTCTTTAAGTGACTGTATAATTTTGAAATAAAAATACAATATTTTTCTGATAAAATTTAATATTATCAAATTCTTTAAAGATATTTAAATTAAATTACATGTAAGAAAAGAAAATAATTTCTTGCTTATATACAATGATTGTTAAATAGAATAGATTGTTAAGTATTAATTTTAATTTGATGCTGTTTTTTTCTGTGTGTAAAACACACATGTTTATATTATCTATGTATTGATTTTTATGTAGCAACTGTTATTTTTTCGAGATGATGAATAATTTTTAATAAATATGATGAAGTGAAAACATTGAAGAAGTGATATAAGGAACGATTTTTCGTGTCGATAATGTCGAAAATGGAAATCGGCGATATTACTTTTATTTTCTTACGAGACAAATTATTTTAAAACTAAGGTTTATCTTTAATTAGTTTAGTTTTCGGTTTTTCACATGTCCTCTTATTATTAATCATTTTAATAAATTAATTACAACGCATATTAAAGCTATTAACACTTCGTTGTCACATCGTTCTAAACACTCTCCTACGTACGTGCACTCTTCAAAGAGAGTTATTTAAGTCTTCAGCGGTTCTCCCGATAATATCGATACTTTTATAACGTCGAAGGGAGAAGAACGCACTTTCTTCGCACTTTCTATAAAGAGTTCATGTTAAAAGATCTAACCAGAGCAAGGGCACAGACATACTTTTTAATTTTTTACGTTTTCGTCGAAGAACGCCGTTGCTACTTTCGTTTCCTTTTCAACGTGAAAGATGTGAAAAATAAATCAACAGAACAAATTTTCCTTGAAATAATAGTCCGAGGAAAAAAGCTGTAGTTACCTTGAAAGTGACGATAATTTTGTCGCTCTTTTTAACATTTTTTTCATTTAATTGCGCAAACAGTACGTACACGATATAACGTAGTCAACAAGAAATATGTCCTTGCAATATATTTTTGCTTTTGCAATTTATTCGTAGAAATGCAAAAGTCTTTAAAAATGTTTTTATTCAAAAATGACTTCTAAGAATCACATGTAATGTTAGGCTGACAAGTAATCAGAACATGGATGTAATTTTTCTCCTCTAATTTTAATGAGTTTGGGATATATTAAAAAATAGATAAAAATAAGAAACATAGATTTTTTTTAATATGTACCAAGTTGCACGTTAAGGAGGTGAAACATCCCTTTAAAAATTTTGGATATTTTCTTTCGACTCGAATATTGTCAAAATTATAAGAGATAGAAAAAATTTTATTAAATAAAAGTTTAAATTGTTTCAAAAGTACTTCATAACTAAATAACTTTTTTTAATGTATTAAAAACAAATCTTTTTCACATAATAATTGAGGCCATAAACGAGCAAAAACGGTTGTTTCGTATCCGCAATTTTGTTTGATTTTAATAAAAATTTTTTAAATAACAACGTTTTTGCTCGTTTATGGCCTCAATTATTATGTAATTTATAACACAAGCGTGAAACTATTAGTGTAAAATGTTTTTTATTTTTACTTAAAAAAATTATTTTTAAAAATTATTACAAAATACTCTTGAAATCATTCAACATTCATTCAGAACTTTTTCTATCTCTTATAGTTTCGATATTCGCTTAAAAAAAAATTAACTGATTTCTTTCAAAAAGATACTTCACCCCCTTAATGTGTGACTTAGAACTTGTGAAAAAATATGTGTCTCTTTTTTTTATATTTTAATATTTGGTTGTGCTCTATTAGTAAATTTTTAGAAATTATAATACATTCCTTCGCTTTTGCAAAGCATTTACAATCCTCAAATAAGAATATTTTATTTCTATGATATAATGGATAAATCAGTTTCTCGTCTCTAATAATATTGAACGTGCAAGATCGAAATACACTGTTAATTCTCCGAACATATAGTGCAAGAAATATCTCAGAAATGCAGTCAGTTTAGCTTAGATATCATCGTGCGTCGTGTTGTCGACGTCGTCGGGTTGTCTGGTGAATCTGATTCACAATGCATCCCGGGGTTGCATTGTACCGTGTTGCGCGAGACCAGACGACGTAGAGGTATGCAGAAGAATTTTCACCAGAGGGTGAAGAGAAGGGAACAACAAGCGGAAGAGAAAGAGAGATAAAGAAACGAGAGAGAGAGAGAGAGAGAAAATAGAAGACCGACAAGATAAAAAGAGAAGAGAGATAAGGGAGCGCGTGGAAAGGGTCTCCATCATGATCGAGGCGAAAAGGGTTCGGGGTCGTTGCAGCATTGTTTTTTCACCTTCAAACCCCGCATGGGCGTCGCTGCGGGGGAAACACGGGATCTCGAATACCTTTCTGCGATTTCAATATCGCTGGTGCGCGTATAACGTGAATGTGTTATTGGCGACGTCGATGATGAAAGGACAATGATCGCCGGCATATTTTATTTTCAACAATAAAAGTCCTCTATTTTACATGAAGATTGCGTGTTAAATTCTTTCGGTATAACGTACAAATGAAATTTATGTAAAACGCAAGGAGCTTAGTCGTACGTATCGCATTAAGAAAATTCTAATCATTAACGTTACAGATAGTTATTTACTAAGTTGGAAAGTAATATGTTACTTGTTACCGTTTTCGTTACTTTTTTCGATAACTGTTACCTTTATCTGTCTGCAACGGTAAACGTCGTTACATTTTTATAATAACGGTAACGAATTTAGTCGTTACTTCTCTTATTGTTATTTTAGTTTTCTATTATTCTTACATCTAGATCGCACGTTAATCGCGTGATTGGATAGATATATTCCGATATAGTATTTTATATCTTGGACTGCATTCCGATAGCCACTGTCGGCATTGAATACTTTACATATATATATATATATTATAGATTTTCAGTGGCAGTGATTATTGGAATTCATTCTTAACCTTTTGTGGTCTAACTAGGAATTTGAAGATCCAGGCGAACTTTCAATTTTAAATTATCAAATTCGGAAAAAAAGTGAAAAACGTTTCGGATCAAACAATTGTGAAATATTCTGAAATGTTGGAAAAGTTGTACCAGGATTTTTTCAGATTTTTTAGAGCCCGACATACCTTTCAAAAACATTATCAGGCACCAATGACTCGGTTTGAAAGCAACGAAAAGAGCATTGGATTGCGGGAGATTAATAATCACATTAAAGTTTGAAAAAATGTTTAATCTGAAAAGTGTGGCCAAGATATTCCCTCAATTTTCCTAGTAAAGTTAAAGGTTAAAATAGGTACAAGACTGAAAGATCTCGTTGAGCTAAATACAAATATGCGTTTTTATTTTGCACCGATATTTCGTTCGAAAGTTATAAGATTCTAAAGGTCGCAAATTTAACATGGTTTTTAATTTTTAAAAATATGAAAATGTTCAAATCTAATCTAAATTTAAATGTTCAATCTAAATTCTTGTAAAAATGAATATAATAAAAAAACAGAGTTAGAAAAATTATTAAATAACTTTTCTATGTAGAAACAATTACACAGATTAGCTTAAAAAAATCTCAAGTTTTTATATTTATTATTGATTTATTATACATTTAACACTGATTACACAGGTCTGCAAAAAAAATTTGTTTAAGAGCTATTTTGGTTATTCCACGTAATCTTTATGTTTTAGAGTGTTCTGAATCCGAAAATGACCTCCGTTTTGTCATAAGACATTACGTTTTTTGACAATGTAGGTAATTGTTAAATGAGGCAATATCTCAAAATAAATAAAAATAGATTTAATTGAAATTAACTTTTTATTACAAATTTTTCATGAAAATCATTTTTTTTTTTTTTTTTTTAACTAAAATAAAAACCAAGAAAAAAGTTGAATCAAGCGCGGGCATGTTAGAGCCCGTGCATTCAGCTTGCAACACGTTGATGCTGGTTTCATTAGCTCACTCTGAAAGTTCTTTTCTATGAAAGTTACAATTTTTTTGGCATTGTATATCTTGAATGCACTGACGTAAATTAATTAATAGTAATTTTGACTTTAAATTTGGTTGAAAACCCTAAGATCAAAAAAATATCAAAAATTGAGAAAAATTTGAAGAGAATTCTGCATTTTGTAGCAAATCCTAACGTCCGGGATTTTTTTCATTTTCAGCACACCAAAATACATGGAAATTAGATGAAAACTTAACCAAACAGCTTTTTAATCGCAGATCTGTGTTATCAAATAATGTAACTTGTAATTACTTATTATAAGTACAAAAAACTACAAAAAAATAATGAAAAATTAATTAACTTTTTAAGTAACAATAACGATAACGCGTTAAATTTTAAAATTAGTAACGAGTAACGAGTCACTTCTTACAAAAAGTAATAGTAACGGTAATGCGTTACTTTTTTAAGGTAACGTTCTCAACTCTAGTTGTTTGCCATTTTCGGATCCTCGAGTCTTAATCTTGAATGCACTTCTAATCGCGCTAATCCTATTTTACTTCCGTTTCCAGTTTCGAAATACTTGAAATACATGGAAATACTTGAAAGCCGTGATAAAATTAAAGACAGAGGTCAAATGCGAAAGCGATTGGTTCTAGATTTAATGGCATTTTTAATCTCCCTAAGTTACGAAGGGCGGGTTAACGCGCTTTTATCACTGGTGTCCCTATCGTACCCGTTCATGTACGAGTCTCCCTTGCGAATCTCTCTTCTTTTCCGGGCTCTTTCTCTTTCTCTCTCTCTCTCTCTGCTCATCGAAGACGCAGGAGTATTTAGCTTTCCACGGCAAATTCGCCGATCTCCGCTCGAGATACAGAGGTAAAACAATATAATGGCTGCCTGCTGCGCCCGGTACCACGGGATCGAGGGGGCACTGAAGACATTATTGTCGACCTTCTTTATCTCATGAGCCCGATCTTTCGCTCTCCATCCGTCATCCTTTTCTCTTCCTTCTCTCTCCCAATCTCTTTCGTTTTTCTTTGTCGAATTTTCTCCCGAGTTAGATACGCACCGCCGCAAAACGATGCGACAGCTTTTATCATCAACCGTCACAATGCGGTCTCTGGTTGCCTCCGTTCTGCTTGTTGTTACCATTGTCGTTTTCCCACTGATTCTTCCAACTCTCAGAGTTACGTCAATGCTGCGTCTTTATCATCGTTTCCTGATTCACATTAATGATGCAGGTTCTTTTGAAAACTATATATATTAATCTTTTAATCTCTTGATGCACTTGAAATGCACCTACTGAATCGAAATAAATAATCGTTATCTGCGATAGTACAAACACAAAAAAAAGAAATTTGTTTTTGAATATTGTGAAATAGCGATCAAATAGAAGTACTAAAAAAACCCACAGAACTTATTTTAAAAAATATATGATTGTCGTTCTAGTTTAAAAGAGCAATTACATTCTTAAACATGTATCGCTAACAAATTGGAGATACACGTTGAAATAAGAGCCTTTCACACATAATAAAGATGAACATAGGTACTATCCTAAATAAGTAGGGAAAAGAAGAAAGTGGAATATTATTTCGTTTTTTGATAATAACTTAGAGAGGTAAAAAGAATGCGTTTGTGGAATAAGTAGTAGGGAATTATGGAATATACTAATGTCATGAAAGGCACTTTTATTTATTAAAAAGCAAATTAATGATCTTTTGAAGATTTTACACACAAATAAGTACTACAAAACAAGATTTTATGAACATTTTATAAAATATATTTTATAAAAAAAAAGTAAAAATCTTGAAATAATTTTATTGGCTCAAAAAATTTTTTAAATAAAACTGAAAACTTTTTAAAATAATTCTTTTTTTTTAATAAACGTTATACACTGTTTATAATTTAAGAGAGATGTAAAGTCGCAAGAAAGGTGCGACATGGCGTATGGCCATATTCTACAACCATAACTTTATGTGCCAAATTAATACACACAATACGACACACATTAAATTCAATAATATTATTTGAAATTCACATTCACCTACAAGTTAGACTAAAGTTAAAAAGTTAATATCTAATATACTTCTCGAAATTACATAGAGAGTGTACACTTGTAAAAATGTTTGCTAGTTGCAAAACTAAAATTCAGCTTTTATAAAAATATATCAAACATTAATGATCAGCAACCATTCTACAATGTCTAAATAGACTGTAACAAAGTAATTTTAATGATTGCTCTTAGAATTCGACGCGAATTATACGAAATATTGTGATATTCCATCGCTCCAGATATATTTCACAAGCGCCATCTTTTCTCTGCCTTGAAATTAAAAGTTCTCTATAGCAAAAAATTTATATTGATATAAAAATTTTATTGTAATTTATATAAAAATTTTTGTAAATCCTTTTTTTAACTGAAAGTATTATGATCTTACCTGTTTAAAGTATTTAAATTGTGATTTGATATTATGTACAACTTTGTTCAAAAATATTAGGCACTCTATGTTTTTTTTTAATAATATTTATAATGCCAGTAATCAATATGAAAAATCGATATTAATAAAAAAATTTCAGATAAAAATCTGGATCTTGAGTTTCATGCGTTACATACTATGTCATTTCAATTTATAAACATGTTATTGTTTATTTATATTGTCTATTTATAGTATTATATAATCACATGTCACACGCAATTATATAATTTATATATGCTCTACTTATACTTTCCATATTGATTTTTTGTTTTTTTATGAATTACATTTTTCTAAGGAAAGTAGTAACTGGAAGATTAGAGTTATGTCTATCGTACAAATTTGATAGGCAATTTTAAGCCCATTCTACATTGCATAAACGTAATTTTAGAGAAGTAGTAGCAGTGAATATTGTACAAGATTAATCTACAATAAAGTAAAAGTACATCCTATGAACAATGGCAGCAATGGACACTTGACTGTCGTCTGAGCACTCCGATTGATTCTCTCTTACAACTAACGCAGCGTGAAAAATGAAGTTGAACCATTTTCTGCACTTATCTGCACGCGCGCGCGCGCACACACACACACACACACACACACACACACACACACACACACACACACACACACACACACACACACACACACACAATTATATAATATATTTTACAATCACTTAACGATAACAGCGGTTTACAATACTTTTGCAACCACTTACGTTTACGCAACTGCAGAATGAGCTTTACGTATCATATGTGTAAAACTTCTGGAAAGCGTATCAAACCCCAACACCCTACGTGGACCGATTTCTTTCCGCTTCCGGCTGCCTCGCGTCGAGACGAAATAGCCGCGATCTCGATCGAAAATCCCCAGACATCGCCGCATTTTTACGATCGAGTTTGAAATTCGAAAGACCTAGATTTCTGCCGGTATTGCGCTGCCATACTCCAACCCGGATATATCGCGCGAGGCGTCACAGATGCACACGTTGCTCCGCTCTATTTCAGGATTCCAGTGCTCGATACCACACCCTTGCACTCGGTATACTCCAGGGGATAACGTGGGTGACGTATAAACAGGAATATTTACGAGGCCCCCCTCTCCCCCTCTGTCGCTCTATCTTGCGATGGTGGGTTGCATATGTGTAAATGTTGGTGCAGCATTGGGAAAGACAGAGAGAGAGAGAGGGAGAGAGAGGGGGAGATCGGACGAGAGAGAAACTCTATGCATTGGATTCGCAGGTCAGTGGGTTGTCGCGTCGCGTCCGCATCGCTTCGGCTCGCTACGCGTCACTCGAGCCTCGGTGTCACCGCGGCTCGATTTATCGCGTCCGTCAATCTACGAAGGCTGACCTCTCGTCGAGTCTCGGGTTACCTACCTACCTACCTACCTATCTACCTATCCATGCACCTATCTATCCGTCGCGCCGCACCAGCATGCAGGCGCGCGTTGCAATGCACCTCGCATGCAACACGCCAAGCTCTCTCTCTCTCTCTCTCTCTCTCTCTCCCCTTTTGTCTTCCGCTTTATTTCCCCGCGAGCGAGTTATGCGCGACGCACGCTCGATAGCAGCCGAGATGGTCAGCCGTTACGCATTACGCTGCAACGGCGTGTTCTGTTTACCCCTTTTTCTCTCCACAGATTTTATCATGATTTTAAAATTCTCTCAAATCGCAACATGTTTTTTTTTGTCACGTTTATTTCGCAAATTCTATTCCCCTTCTTTATTTATTTGAAATTGATGAAATTTTTGAAAATCTGATTTTATAAATCTCGAGTTAAATTCTTTTTTATCTCTAATTTGTAGAAATTTGTGTGTAACGTAAAATATCTTTCCGCTAGTTTATAACGCTTGCCCTACGTCTCGTTAAAAATTTACTTCACAATGTATATACTTAATGAAATCAATGCTTTTTCCAAACGCATTTAAATTGCAACTTGAAACACGTAAATAAAATACTTAAACTTCAAGAGCGACTTTTCGATCGGATACAATCAATTATATTTTCCGATTAATGTTTTTTGTTCGTTCGCGATCTTAATTATTTACGCAAATCTTTATTTATTCGTTATTGTGTAAACACACGGTAAGCTGCCAGGAATGAATTTGCTTAAACGACGGAATGAACCATAAATTAACGCGGCGTGACGTTTAGATTCCGCTGACTAAAGGTGTGTCGATTAATAATGTACAGCGCCTCTCTATCTCTATTTCTCTCCAGCTATCTCTCTCCCTTCCTCTCACCCCCCTTCTCTCTCTTCCCTCCCCTCTCTCTCTCGCTCTCGCTCTCGCTCTCGCTCTCGCTCTCGCTCTCGCTCTCGCTCTCGCTCTCGCTCTCGCTCTCGCTCTCGTTCTCTCGTGCTGGTTGTGCAAATTCCTGTTGAGATTTGCGTATCGAAAACAATACGCTGATCCTCTCTCTTCTATCGCGTTCGAGATAGTATTCGGAGGTAATCCCCGGGGATCGAATCGTCATAATCCCCTTTGTGCCCGATATTTCACTGTGCAAAATCGCCAGCGCGATATCAACTTCACCGCACTCGTGGCGATACGAGAAATTTAGGCTGTCGACTCGTGTCGGGCCGAAAACGCGCGAAATTTTGCGGCAGAACGCGATTTTAGGAGAAAAAAAAAGGGAAATAAACTTGTCGCGCGTGTGAACGCCTTTTTTTTCATGCGCGCACCCCCTGCAGCTAGAGGATTAACTTTCCAATGCATCGCGAATTTCTGGCTTTACGTGGGAAAATGTGTGAATGTTACGAGGATTCTACCAAGCGAAATTGCTAGCTAAGTCACATACAGAGTGTTGAGTAATGGACGTTGAAGAGATAAACAAATCCTCTTCTTGCTTAAAATATTTTTCCTTCCGTTTTGAATTCCATATTTAGTCGCGTGTATATCAATTTCTTTCATAATTTTCGAAGTTTCAAACATCTCCATTAAAAAAATTTACGGTGGAGATTCCTCTTATTAAATTAAAATTTTATCAATATTGAATAAATTTCGTACGAAGCTGTGTTTCTTAAATTATTGACAATTGAGAAATTGTTGATATCCAAGATTTCAGTCATTGAAAAATTATTTTAGCTTCCGATCTCCCGGCAAAATTGCTCCATTCGTCGCCTATTAGCGCACACCCTGTATACTAACCACACGTATCAAGGGAGAGGTAGAGAAAGCGAGGAAAAGGGCAATTGAGAGCGGGGAAGAGGGTGTCTTCCCCCCTTCGGTTTTGTAATTCCTGCGTATGCTGCGCGCAAATCATTCCGCTCGGACCGTTCGCGGTCTCGCCATTACGGACTTTCGACCGCACGCGGAAACCGCGATCGAGGAGAAATTCTTTCGCGATCGAACCAGTTCGCAAAACATGTAACGGAATCTGGAGATGAAATTCCTTCGAACGTGGCAAGCGCGCGTTGAAACGGCCGGCGTCGCGGATTCCGCTCCGATAAAAGCTCTTGCAGTTTCGAATTCTGCGCTAAAATTTGTGCAACGTTAATCCTTTGTCGTACTGTGACTGCCTTATAGCAGTTAAGATGTATATAAAAAAGTATTTAAATATTTAGGATGAAAAATATTTAAAAAAATGAATACACCTAATAATTACACAAAATAAAAAAATAATAATAAAATAGAAAACTTGTTCGACCGATAATGTGAAAACACAATACAAACGAAATACCTTTAACGATCGTAGCTGGATCTTGATGTTTATATTTTATTCGTGTGATTTTACATACCTTTTCAAATTCGCCAAATTGCGCGCCGAATAGATTTTCGGTCTATCACACAGCTTTCAGTTGAATAAGAAAATCTATTCGGCACGCAGTTTAGTGAATTTGAAAAGGTAAATGAAATCACACAAATAAAATATAAACATCAAGATCCAACTACGACTTTAAAGGCATTTTGTTTATATTAAAAGAATATTAATTTGATTCTTATATTATATATATCTTATAATATAAAAATATATTCGATGAGAGCAATAGTTGATAATCGATTTATTATGAAAACTCGAGCAGTAATTTGGCATGTAAAAATTTTTTCGTTAACCAATGATACAATCGTCGTCGTTTTCTACAATCTTTTCCCTGCAACATCCTAATAGCATACCGAGATGTAACATACATCGATCATAAAACGACTACAGTATTGAAGGAAAGTATGTAAGTTTTTTCACAACTTCCTAAGTTGTGAATTTTTTTCCATTCAAATCGTTTTGCAATGATCGAACAATTATATATAGTAATCCGATTGTACGGTATCAGAAGAACTCGATAACTGTGATACGATGTCCCATTTCAGTTTCTTTAGTTTGCACAAAGTCTGTTTTGCAGTGTGTGATTTCACTTTTCCATATATACGCAATGCATACACATAACAATCAATGGCGCTATTATATAACTCTCCTAATAATATCTATTAGAATCAATTAAGCATGAACTTTTACATTCACCTACAAAGATAACTCGTAAACTCATAAACTTATTTTTCAAAAATTGAGCAAAATTTGGCTTAGAAAGAATCGCGAAAAACGAGATGAAAATATTTCCGAAAATCTCACATTTCCTTAGAAATTCGGAATATTGCGCATCGTACGCGCACTTTGCATCTAAAATTGGATTCTTACCTTATGTTTCGTCCCTTGTATTTCGTTCCTTATGCTTCATCGTTTATCAGCGATATTCCTTAACGGAGGGTTAACGGGTTAAGTTCCCTCTCATTTCCTCTCTTCCTTCCTCCTTTGACTTCGCTCAACCTTGCGAGCATCCGTCAACTTGCCGTCGTCTATCGGAGGGTGGTAACGCGTGAGAGGGTGACAAAGTGGAATAAGAACGATAAGGGTGATAGTATCCGATCTATCGATTTTAGCCTTAAGGTGTCGCGCTTATGTCGAGGCGACGCACCTCTTTTTATTATAGATTTTCAATGAATCGTAAGAGACTGAATAAAGAGACGCTAATTGCGGACGCGTTTTTCTCCCCCACGTGTCGCTACAACTTCGTAGGCCTCGGCATCCGGCGCGGCGGCCCGATCGGAGGTGACGTCTCAGAGGGTGACAAAGTGTCTCAGCAGCCGTGAAGAGAAAAAGAGAAAGAGAGAGAGAGAGACAGAAAGTGAGAGGAAGGGGCGTATCAAGACAGAGATCTCTTTCCTCGCACACTACTTCCTTCAACCCCTCGACGAGACACACGGGTAGGGTTGACTGATCTGCCTCGTAATGCCAATCGATATATACACTACACACGGAGAACATCACCCGGCGCGACACGTCGACCGACGCTCTTTTAGGCAACGTTCACACGAGCGAGTACCCACTCGCCCCGCTTTGTCTACAAGAGACGAAGGAAGCAGGGGAAAGGGCTGAACTCTCCATACGTGACGAGTGTATGAATAATGCCAAGATATGTGCGGCGTGTATAAAGCTCCTTTTACACGAGCGAAATTTTGCCGGGACGCTCGCTTTGGAATTTACGCGGAGAAAGAATTAGCCAACAAAGCTAAAATATAAACGTAGCGAGTGTCTTTAAAACAGAGATGTGTCTTTAAAACAGAGATAGCTGATGTGACTGTCGAAATATTATTTATTGGTTGTTGAAATATAGCAGCTACAGCAGAAATTATTATTCGCTATTTGAACCAAATGTATGTGGCAGTGTAAATAATTTTATACGCGTAAGATAATACTTTCCTAGCTACTCGTGTTAAAGCGCGTTTTTAATTTTATGTAATGGAATTGTATAATATTGCACGGTAAGTGTATTTTATCTTTAATAGTCAACTTGTGAGCAATGACAGAAAAATTTAAATTACCTACATTTAAATAATATTTCTAAGTTCTTTCTTGCCGTGTTTCATCGTCTATTAATGTGCTTTGAAATATAATAATAAATAATACTCTAATACAAAAATTATATCAACTTGAGTTTTCGAGCTCACATCTACAAACTGCAGTACACTGCTTGCCTGCTTATAAATCCAAAGATAAAATAGCTTCTAATTTTATAAACATAATTCTGATTTAACGATGTTTTCAGTATTGTAAATTAGATGAGGCTGAATAGATTTCGTTGTGAATTTTATCGCAAATTATATTTTTCTTTCTTTATTGTTCATCGTAAGACGGACTTGACATACTAGAGATATCTGCATTGGTATTTATAAAGAACACACTAAGCCTAAATTTCACGTTTCCACGAGGTTAGATGGGCACGTTAGTGAGGTTGAAGCAAACCGCCGCACCCCCGCTTTTCAAGTGAGGCACCCCATAAAAGAATCCGGCCTACGATAAACGTGCCTTCGGAATTCGTTACAAGTCCCTCGAAATCGAAACCCTCGAAATCGAAAGGTTCGTTCGTAGTTCTGGCGCGACTTTCGTGACAGTTTGACGCAAAGAAGTTTGACGCAAAAATGCATTTGATTTATCGAGTATCCTTATAAATAATCGCGCGCACACGCGAACAGATTGGAGATATATTTTACGTATATTTGCAAAAATATTAAACATTTATAGTCGAAAATTTACAGAATGCTACAAATATTTATCAAACAAATACTTTTTTATATTTTTTAATTTTTTTATTTCTATTATCTGATAAAATTTGTAGAAATTCTCTTTATATACACGTCACCATTTTATATTATTATAAAAAAATTTTTTGTTCTAATTTAAAATATAAAAACTGTACATGAAAACTTTAATCATTATTTTATATTAATACAGAATAGTGACATGTAAATGGAGAGAATTTCTACAAATTTTATCAGATAATAAAAGTAAAAAAATATAAAAAAATTTTAATCCTTTTGTAAAAATATAAAATATACAGAGAATTTTTACACAACGGTAACAATAACGTATTTAAAAACTACTAAAATAGAACTATTTTGTGATCATAATAAAATAAGCTGAATTATTTGATCGAATTGAATTAAATTAAACAAAGAAATGCGCGCATTATCTTGTGTCATTAATGAGTGCTTTTCATCTTTCAATACAAATCGATATGAGTGTTGTTCTGCCTTTGTTGAATGCCAAAAGAGATAGAACGATGTTTGTTTCACTAAATGGAAATCACTTATTAATGGCTTATTATTAAATTTTCAAAAAAAAATTGTAAAAAGAACTCATTTTAATTGATCGAAAGAGCTCGTAATTGAAAGAAAATTTGACTTATCTGTCAAATTTCGCATAAAATAGAATTATGAGAATCATGGAAATAAAACGAAAATATGGTGACACGTGGTCATATACGTACGTCGACGAACAATGAATTACGTAAGATCGTAACTCTCCGATCAATCACCCACAATGTTACATAATGCTCCAGCATTGCGAAGTCATACTTATCGAGCTCTACCCGTCGCTTGAATTATAGTCTTTATGCGTGCTGAATTTCATATGATTCCATTTCGCGATCGACCTAATATACGAACTGAACAGCGATCACATTCTTTGCTCATTTTAAAAAGGAAAATTTTTCTCAATATTTCCTCAATGTAAAATCCAATTATTTTATCGCAGTAGTTTATCCACTGCTCTGTGAAGCAAAATTATAATTTTAAATAAATATATATAATTAGTATAATTCATAATTTATAAATTGAAAAAAAAGAAAAACAAAATTAAGGAGTTAACGAGCTGAAGTACTACATGTAAATGCTTATATTAATAATAATGTATTGATAAATTGTCTCTCATCATTGCATATCTACAGATTCCTTTTTAGCCAATGAAGAACCATACATTTTCGCAATTATTTTGAAATCTTAGCCAGTCACATGACTTCTCAACCAACATTCAACAATCACACTGTTTTCTATTGGTCGTCTCTTTGATGATAACTTTGAAGATAAATGTTCATGATTTTAATTCATGTAATTATGGTTTCTTCTATACATGTAATCGTTCTTTTTCTTTTGTATTTTATCTGTTTTAACGGTGTTTTAATTGCTTACATTATCAATTCAAATATTTATCTTATCATTACAGATAGCCTAATATAAGATTGAAAATTTGTTGTTTTTAAATAACAGCAACGTTTCTCGACTTATTATGTTAATATAAGCATCTAATTTGACTCATTAGCCCCTTATTTTTGTTATTTGAATTTTAATTTTGCTGAGTCTGTTGTATTTACTTATTAATTTCATAAAATTAATATACCTGAGTATAAAATTACGAATAAAAATATTAACATAAAAGAGTGTAAAGCCAAATCTTCAGTTTTCTAAAGCATAAGCTTACGTTATTATTCCAATCAACGACTGGCATACGCGATCTGCTTTTCACGATGCTCTACCGGCTGACATCATATCTATGGATACCATTCTTCCTTCTTTGAATTCCTATTAATTCAGCGATATTAATCAAAGAGCGACTTCTCTCTCGTTATAGCGTGCCTTATTGTTTTCGATACCCCCCTCCCGATTCAATATCGACATGCCCTGTGACGCAATGTGTTCATTCGTCGCCGCTACACGCAGGCAACACACGCGCGTGTGTATTCATAGACGATGTATGCAGCTTGTGAAAACTGCGAGGGATACGCCGACAAGGAGGAAGGATCACAAAGGCCAGCGTCGTCGTCGTCGTCGTCGTCGTTGTCGTTGCGATCGAGCGAAAGCAGAGGTGCCGACATCGAAAGAGCCGAAAAGAGTTCGACGTGCGCTTGTCGACGGGGGATCTTCAATCACCGTCGATGGTAGCCGTCGTATAGAACGCACACGCGGCCACGTATATTTTCCCTTCTCCTTTCTTCCGCTACTCTTCCACTTTTTTATTGTTGTCTTTGCGATCCTCCGCGCCGCGTGGGGTCTCGCGAAGAATGCTCGAGAGAAAAAAAAGAAAGCAGGAGGTTCGGAGAGCAAGAAACAACGAGAACTTGTAAACGGAATACAACAATGAATGTATAGTAATAAATAGCTGTCAACGTGATTCAAACATCTACTGTCCATTGTACTATGGTATAAGGGTCTAATACCCAAAATGCGTACTATAGTATACATAGTACATATAGTATAAGCATAGCGTAAAACTGATGTACCCAACTACAAGTGCTTAGTTCCCGTATTCTTCGTACAGCCTGATTGTCCAACTCATGAGCAAAAATTTGATTGGTTATTCTATTATTCTACCGTCATTATGCGCGATGGTATATTTTATATTCTTATACCATGCATTGTATGTACAGTCGTGAGCTAAAAGGTTGCAACACATTTTCTTTGATGGTTAGATGGTTCGATGCTTAATTGGTTGGATCCACAGGTAAGAACCAATGACGTTCGCCGTTCGATGAGCAAGTCTACATTTCAAAAACAATCGAAGATAATATGTTGCAACCTTTTAGCTCGCGACTGTACACTCAAGGACTTTGATTCTGTCCATGGGGAAATTTTCCAAACTAAGAAGTCGCTATTTTTCTACATATTTACAGTTTATGATTAACGTAACAACCAATAAGCTCTAGTTGTTTCATTAATCATGAACTGCAAATATGTAGAAAGTGGTGACTTCTCAGTTTGAAAAATTTCCCCATGGACAAAATCAAAGTCCTTGGGTGTACAACGCAAATCAGAAAAAAATCTGATAACTTCAAAGTGTTTAATTTCGAAAGAGCAACTAACGATAATAGAACGGTAGTCTTATTGAAGAGTGGTTGTGAGCAAGCCAATCATGCGATTATTTTCTACAGTTTCAAATTTTTGTTTTACGTTTTACTGAGAAAGAGAGAAGGAGGGAAAGCGATGTCGAAATGATGTTTTTCATAGAACGCCTTATTACATTGCCGCGTAAAGACACCGTGTGCGAATATTCTGTCGCTGTTTTGAACTGGCCGTGTTTCTTCCTTCGCGAGTCCCGAGAACTCGGGGAAAGATGTCAGCTTGGCCATGTTCCCAGGTATATACACCGCGGGGGCTTCCCGCTATTTTCTTAACCCGGCACGGTGCAAATCGACCGAACAAACGGACGGCCCGCGGTGTGTGTCCGCACACGCGAAAGTACGCACGAGTCGCCACCGTCTTCCCCCGTAACCACATGAGAACCGCGAGAAAGTCACCCTCGTAGAGCGAATCGACGTCTACCACCACGGGGCCCCTGCGCGACCCTCAGCGTCTTTTCTCAGCGTTTACCGTACCCTCCTCCGTCGCGGTCTCTCCCTCTTTGTTCTCCGCTCCTTTTCCAATTCATTTTTATTGACGTTCTCCTGCACCTCTGTCTTTTCCGTCGCAAGCTCTCTTCAGGTGCTCCGAAATTTTTATCGTCTCTCACGGCCACGCTCTTGGAACCTTTGTTCCTCGTGGCTCAGCCAAGACTATTCACGATGAACGACTTCTTTTTTGGGGACTATTCTGCCGCGAACAGGTTGTCAGTGTAAGAAGAGAGAAGAGAGCTACTAAAAGATTATACTAAAAAAAAGGTTTGGTAATAATAATCATAAATGTAGCAATTACTAAATTTTGGTGAAATAACTTGAATCGAATATTCGGTTAATACCATCACGATAATTATTATTAATAATTATTACCAAAAACGATTCGATTAATATAACTAAAAGTGGTAATTATTACCAAATTATTACAATTATTAGTTATGTAGTTTCGATTTTATTAACCGAACATGTGATTGAAATTATTATATTTCATTAAAATTTAATAACCATCTGAACTTGATTATTATATTCTTGATTATTATATCCAAACTCTTTTTTTACTGTACTATAATAATAGTACACATATGTCAGATGAAATTGATTTAATAACATTAGAAATGCAATTTACAATTTAAAGAGGCTCTCGAGATTTAAACGAAAAATATTGTTAAGGCTAATGAGAGTCAGTTTGTTTGTTAATTGACATATAGAATAAACTTTTTCTTGTGCGCACCGATAACAGCGCTGACTCTCATTAGCCTTGACAATATTTTTCGTTTAATAACATTAGATTTATCATTTTGTTTTAAACGTTTACTTCACAAAAATATATTCTACTTGATTTTGTGTTAATCGAAACTATTTTCGTGCAAGATACCATGCAATTGGAGATAGCGTGAAAATAAATTGTAGCAAATTTGAACGATACTGTTCAAAAGTATTTAGCTGAGTTTTGTACGTATCTCTCTTTATAGTCTTTATACCTACTTTCGTTCACATTCTATTATATTCTATTTAATATTATATTATAAAGAAAGATTGAAATTCACTCTTCTTCAAAATTTCCATTATTTAATTATTTAATTAATAAAGATAAGGTGAGCAAATACTTTTAATTACGGCATTAGGTATGTACGTAATCAATTGTTGTAAAGTCATTAAAAAGCGGCGCCTATCTTATTTTGATATTTGAAATGATTGTTTTGCAGAAACAATTTGATAACATTTTGCGTGAAATTGAAGAGCCTATCTGCCGATAGTTTCGATACGTATTATGTTCCCACTAAATTGTATAAGTTAATCTTCTCTCCATCACGCATGTTGCTAAAGCGCGTGGAAATAAATGCGATTACCCAAAGAGCTCGCGAAATATTATCCATTTATACGACAATGTAATTGAGTGGTAAAAAAAGTCATGAAGAAATTGTTCATTTTGATTTATACCGCGTACGAGCCGAAGGATTATCTAGGATTTTCCTTGCGGAAAAGATTGAATTATATAGTGAAAAATTATGTTCAATGATTCAAACGTAAACTTTAATTGAATATTTTAATAATTTTCTATGAGTTAATTGTGTAATTTAAAAATATCAACGCTTCTCCGCGATTCTCGACATGTTTCTTATTGAAAATTTTTCTTCTTTAAATCATTTGATAGGAAATTATCTTTATAATATTCTGGAACAATCTTAAAACGTTCTAGATAATCAGAAGATCTTGGTCATTAAAAATAATAATAAAGATTCGTAAGCAGTTGTGCCAGCCTCAAATCATCACGAAAAGCGAAACATTGCGCGAAACGATAGCGAGGAAATGAGGGAGAGAGTTGGGTAGCGGAGAAAAAAGGAACAATGCAACGGCAACTTCCCGAAAAATTAATATCCCGTGGGAAGGAGGGTGCACCGGCTGCTTGGCTCTCGGGATCGCTTCCATATTCGGCGGGGTGCAGAGGAGCGAGAAAACGACGGATGGCAATGGTGCGGGGAACGGCGAATTGGAAAGCCGGGAGAAACTTTGTTTTCCAAAGCGATTCCCTCGCGCTTCCGGTGGAGAACAGTTATGGAGAAGGCCAAAGGAGCGCGCAAAGGGATTAGACGCATCTCGCGAGCCAAGTTTTCCTACGAAGAAACTCATCTACTTCGAGATTGCTCCGGTCGCCATCACGCTCTCAAGCCGATCGGCTCGGTAGAATTTAATTGGGCTTGACCGCTTGACCGGATTAATTAATCGGCCGATTACGCCTATCGATGAAGTCTCGGCCTCTTGGCGAGAACGTTCGTGCTTCTTTGGGCTATTATGTACTCCGGCTGCGCTGGAGGGTATCCCTTTGTTCGCCGTCGGACGATGGCCCGGCTAAATTCTTAAGGGCAGTTTGTTGCCGGTGGACCTTAATTAAAAGTTCTCGCCAACCTGACTCGTATAATTACGCTCGATATGGAGTAGCTTGTGGCACAGCTGACGCAAGTTGAAGTTGCGATTTTCATTGTTTTCCATATGCTTCACTAGTTTCTTTATACAGTCTTTTATATGATTTATTTTTCACTACCGAAAAATCGTAATTTTTATCTTATATTCATATTAGACACTGAAAGAAAATTTGTTGAATAATCTAAAATACAAATATAACCCGACAGTGAAATATGAACAATTCATAATTTTCATTAAATTGATCATTTGATTATTTGCATTCTGATTTCAACTACATTGAAAAGAAATATGATTGCATTAATAGAAAGTCGATTAGATTTAATACTGAGAGAAAAAAATGCTTTTAATTGCCATAACTATAATTTATAGTCATTTCTAATGCCAACTATATATTTATAGTTGCTTTAACCGTACAAATTATAACTATTAGTTATTATTATTACTACTTAAATAGTAAACGAATGTTTAAAAAATAGTTATATTTATTATAATTACGATTAGATTTACTATATAAAAACATTTATTTTTTTACTATCCGTCTCTCTTACTATCCTATCTCTCTTGATGTTTTACTATATTAATACTGAAATAATCATGATTATAATGAAGTTTCTTTATAATTGGTAAAACTATAAACGTAAGGTTATTATTGCTAACATATGTAGCAGTAATTACTATACAAATGAAGCTTTTAATTGTAGTTATTTTACCATGCAGCTGTGGTGACAAATACCATGGTTTGCAAACATTTTTCTCTCAGTGAACCAGTATGTCTATTGAACATAAAAAGAAATCTTGTAGGAATTATCAGACTTCTAAATTAATTTTTGCACAGAATTGAAAACTACTATCAAAATACATCTCTCATTTGCTTTCATATTCGAACCAATTTTGAGGACTTGCAAGAGAAATTTTGTTATCTTATTAGAATATCAGTGTAATTTCTCATCATGCTGCGATTTTTATTCTATTATAGTTTTATTTTATTCTGTTGTGATTTTCTTCTTACGAAAAATCGAACACCGTCACGTTTGACGTGAACGCGGTGATGTGTACTGCATACCAGAAGTTTTGTAGATTCAACCAAAAAGTGTTAACCAGATCATAGTATAGTTATCATATCTAAATGTTCTGGATATGTATCAAGATATTTAATTGTAATAATCAAAAATTTTGTTTATTTTCATCAAAATTTGCTTAACCAATCTTGTCAATTCAATTACGAGTGTTTTCATCAGACATGTTTTCAACGCATAAATCAGTATAAAATATTCTATAAGAATGTTCGTCGTAATTATGGAAATTTGCTCAACTTTGCTGAATCACGGAATTAGATTTCTAGACCATTTTTAGACCAAGTCGCGATTCAAACACATCCAATGTAAGAAACGTGTGAATATTCTACGGAGATTTTCGTATTCCTTCAGAGGGCTGCTACAAGCCACTGGCAAAGAACATCCAAGACGCCCGCCGATCGTCATAGTAAAGAGGGAAGAATAGGGTGAGATAGCGAAGTACCGGGGAAAGAGGAGGTCCGCGTGGGTTGGAACGTTGGCTGTAGAATTTTGGTAGAATTCTGGAGGATTGGTTGCGTCGGAGTGAACTTATGAAACGCCCAACCCTGTGCCGGTTGCGCCAAGCGAGATATTAAATTTCTGGAATTTTGCGGTTAGGCACGTCTACATGCCGACGGGTCTTTCTCTGTTTCTCTCCCTTCACCTTTCCCCTTACTATCTCTCTTTCTCTCTCTCTTTCTCTCTCTTCTTTCTCTTTATCTTGCCAATACGTCCGCATCTATAACGCCCGTGATCGCATACTCGTTCAATTATAATCTCGCTGTAGAAAGGTATCATGCATCATAGTTGAAGTTGAAACAACTTTCGCGCGTACGAGAAAAATTCTTGTGGAATCGCTAATTATTAATTACCAATTATTAATCACGTATTATCTCTTTACTTTTGACATATATACCCTACGATTTTTTTTCAGAAATGTCTACAAGAGTTGGTGTAAAAGTTTGAACACAACGAAAAATGTTATTATCAACTTTATTGCAGCGTCAGCTTAGCCTAATTGTCAGTATAGAATCGTTATAGAATCTATGCAACATGTGTACGTTACAATTTACAAAAGTCGTCACGTTGCAGATTGTGATCATGTCGGGTTGTCGCATTTCATTCACTGGAAGGTGAGGAGGAATCTAGAGTCGGCCGCTGGTGCCTGATAGTTCGCCGAGTAGGCAGTGTAGGTAGTGCTGAGGGGGTTGGCCAGGGGCACCACGCGCGAAGGGTTATTGTCATACTGGTATTGCACTTGTGCAGCCACGGGCTCGATTTCGAGTTTTTGCGGTTTGGCGTCCGCGGGTGCGACCGCGGCGACTGGGGCAACGGACACTTGCAGACCGGCCGGCACGATCTGTAGCTTCTGCAGCGGTGCATACGCATAGATCGGCCCGCGAAGAGGCTCCACGTTCTCGGCGCGAATCTTGGCGAAGTACTTCATGGCCTCGGCGTCTTGACGGCTGATGTATCGCACGCGCTGAAGACGACCGTCGGGTAGTGCCACGTAGTATTCTCCGGATTGCTGAGGCTGCTTGTCATCAATGTTCTCGTCCTCGAGCTCGTTCACCGCGTTCACGGGCTCGGACTGAAAGAATAACGCTGCAATTTATCTTTCTTCCACCAATTGTTATCGTTGGTGACGTGCACGTTGAAAGAAAGAATAAAATAAACTTATTTGTGTTTTGTCTAAGATATTGTTAGAAATATCTTGTTATGTGAGGTAAACATATACGAAACTAAAATAAAATTGTTTCTGTAAAGTCGAGTATATGATGGTTATAACTAGATTTTTTAGCAAAGTTATCTAAAAACTTCTTAATGTCAATTACACAAAAAAATGTTCCGTTAAATTCAATTTTGTCCCAAACTATACAAACTTTTGTGTTAATTTAACAAAATAAATATATTAGAAAGTAACATAATTATTAATGTAAAAAGTTAACACAAAGATACAACATAATTTAAAAGCAAATTATGAAAGCATATTTCTACTTTATTTACTTTAGTAGAATTAATATATAATATATTAAATTAACACTTACATATGATTTATCTTAAAATTCATGTTTTATAATTTGCGTTATTTTTATTACTTATTTATTTACTTATAAATTGTTTTATTTTCTCTAAGAAAAATGTTGATTATTAACTGAAAATCTTAATTCAGTCGCTTTGTATTAAATTAGTATCTCTAATATCTCAAAAATTCAACAATTTAAAAATATTACTCGTTTTCAATACAAAAAGAAAATTTTTCTTTTATTATATATATTTAAAAAAAGTTATAGATAATTGGGCAGTCTTACAAACAGTGTATTTACTATAAGTGCAGAAACGTATATTATATAAAATGAGTAATTTCTCGTTTCTTATCAAAACATTTCTCAGTAAAAGAAAATTTTTTGTTTTTTTCCGATATCTCACCAAACAAGGCGTAGGCTCTCTCAGACGACCTCGAATCACGGGTGAATGCATTATGGGTTGTGTCACGCCAGTCTTCGAATTTGGTACGGACACACACGTGCTCGAGACCCGCGATCGAAAGTAAACGACGCCTCGAATACTAATGTCGTTAGGACGGGCAAGAGAAACGAGCGAGAACGAGCGAACGAAGATTGAAAAAGAGGAGTGTGTCGGTGCGATTTAAATTCCGCGGAACCGTCTCCGCTCTCGTAGGCTTACATGCCAACTCAATGGTCCAGCGTGTTTTATCTCCAGAGCGAAATAATAAATCTATATTACGTAATGTTATGTAAAGTCGGAAGATGCACTCACTTAACATGTGGAGTTTTAACATGTGGAGTTTGATTCACTGAAGTCTCAAAATTTTTGGCAGTTATAAGCTTTCCAATAAATTTTAGCTGGCATTGAAATCGCGATTAATTATTTTATCATACTTCTATTGATGAGAAAAATACAGAACTTTTTTTTAATATTACATTTACTGTATAAAATAGTGAATTAATTTCCGATTGGTAAAATACTTTACATCAAATTTATGGAACGCAGAACCAAAATATTATGGATTTAAAATTCTTTATATAATTAAAGTTATCTTCTTTTATCTTGATTTTCAATATCAAATACTTCAATGATTCCAGTAAGAGATTCATAGTTTACTTACCTCAGATTCAGTGATGCCTTGAACGGTAGATGCTTCTTCCTCTTCGGTAGTGTTAGGAGTTTCTGTCGTTGTGGACTCTTCCGGTTCTCCGTATTCTCGCCGAGGATCGGAGGATGGTGCTCCATATTGCCGAGGGAAGCTTGGTGCACCATATTGCTGTCGCGACGTGCTTGGTGATCCATACTGTTGCTGAGGAGTGTTTGGTGCTCCGTATTGCTGTCGCGACGCGCTTGGTGATCCATACTGTTGCTGAGGAGCATTTGGTGTTCCGTATTGCTGTTGCGACGCGCTTGGTGATCCATACTGTTGCTGAGGAGTGTTTGGTGCTCCGTACTGTTGCTGGGACGCACTTGGCGCTTCGTATTGTTGAAGTTGTTTTTGAGGAAGATCAAAAGCAGTTCCCGCTGGTTTCCAACCAGACGCGGGATAAGGTGCGGCCTCCTCTTGCTGTTGGGCAAAGTAATATTGATTCTGTGGCTGATATTGCTGGCGGTATCTCGGTGGTTCGGCCAAGACCGTAGTGGCCAAGAGCACGATGCTGACAAGTACCTGTTTTCGAAGATCGATGAATGTTATTGCAATAAAATCAATTCAGGCAGTATTCGCAAAAAAAAAGAAATTGATTGCAGGGCTTTTCACACTGAACCAAAAACTAAGGACCATGGCACGCAAAAGAGCTTGAGCAGTAAGGAAATCAACAGTTTGAATTTCCTACCGCTTAGGTTATATCTTAATTTCTTGACTGTGATTGATTGATTCTCTTGTAAGATTTTCTGTGTGCCTTAATAATCGGGTAAGAAATTAGATAATGAATTTATGATTACCTTCATCGTTATACGATAGCAGTTTGCCGGTTGTGTTGACGAGCTGACTGAATTCCACCGTCTGCCGCCGGTGGATTATATACACGGCGTCTCGTATGCGTTCTGCATGTTTAAGGAGTATACCCCTGTCGGGGTAGCGACGCGTTCACCGGTCGGCGGATGACATTGGCCTCTTAAAAGAAGCTGATGAATCCTCGATCATTGTTGGCTCATCATCCAGCCGCGTTCACCTTCGCCTTTGTCGGCGAGCGGGTGTCTTTTCAAAAGCGACGCTCTCTTCAATGCTCGGCGTACGACTTTTTCGTTCTTCTCGGCTTCGAACTCCGCCTTTCGCGCTTTTTCGCACGTTATGTTTGTTCCGGGAGCACGAAGCGAAAGAAATCGTGCCTCTGTCCTATCGACGATTAAATTTGAAATGGATTGAACGCATGCTCGCACTTGCTGTACTAGAGATTCGTCGCTTTTGCCGCGAGACGTGAACAGCATGTAAAAGTATTTATTGAAGGTATATATATTCATAATGCATTTATTGAACTTTTGAAGATTCAATTACATAAATATGCTGTAACATTCTTGAGAGAAGCGTAAATTACACGTGAAAACGAAACGAAGTTAAACTCTTTTAAAAGTAACTTAACAAAATTAGTTGACTAGGTATAAGATTTTTTTTATTATTCGCGTCACATTATTAATGCCTCGAGTTATTTTTATTCAGATAAAAAGCTCATTATAATTCACAAAATGAGCACCGTAGATTCGTACGAAACACGTTGGCGAAGCCAACGTTTTTTTTATAAAATTTCTACTTTTCATTTAAATTGTAAGAAAAGCGTCTTCGGCTCATCTAATTCATCGTCGATGTTCTCATCCGCCCGTGACCGATGATCGGGTGCTTAACACATTTCATGGGTCGGAGCAAGGCCGTGTTATGCGACGGTTACGTCGTCGTAATTTTAACTCCGGCTCGTCATGCGTGGCATGCGTGTCGTACGTGTCGACCATTCTACGCACGGATTTCGCCGGCGACGCGGCGCGTGACGATGATTCGCACTAATCAATTCACCGGCGTACCCGATCTGACCAGCATCCGAGAAATGAGGAACGCGGATAGTCCCGACGCGTCATACTCGGGACGATCGGGACAATCAGGGTCGCTCGGTCGGTCGATCGCGACAATAGTTTGGAATTTATAATGATCGGTACCTCTCGCCTCACCTCGAGATACACGTACGTGCGTAAAACGAACACTCCAATCGATGTCACATCGTTCGTACGAAAGGAGACTTTTAATCGGGACTACATCGATCTTTTTGGGCGAACTAAAATTAGCGGAACATTTTGAAACTTAATTTGATGCAATTTCAAGTAATAATCGTCTCTACAATTTTACGAGGAAAAAGATGGCATTTTATAAAACATTTCAGATACAAGTAAAATTTGTTTCTGAAACAGTAAATTTTTTGGAAAAAAACTTTGAGAAAGATTATTCTTTAGAGATTTTTTTATTAACGACGCTCAATTTGTTTTTATGCTTTAAAAAAAAATAATTATATTATAAAATATATATACAAAATAATCATACACTGAGAAAAAAAAGTTGTTTATTTCATTGAATTTTTCAACTTGATTTTTCTTCAATTCAAATATTTGTATATTTAAGTTAAAAATGCTTAAGTTAAGTATATACAGTGGAGCCTCCCACATCCGAAATAATAGGGAGACAAAATTGTTCGGATAAGAGAATTTTCGGATAATAGAATAAATACATTTTTATAATAAATTTTATTTATTCAAACAGAAACTTAAATTTTTAACAGAAAGGACTTCATATATTCAAAGAAACTTAAATTCTTTACGTAAAAAAAACAAAATTAATTTTACAATATGTTATAATATTTAAATAGTAGAACGTTCGGATATTAAGTATTTAGATAATGGAACTTCGGATAAGGGAGGGTCTACTGTAATGTTTAAATTAAAAATAAAATAATTTATGTATTTGAGTTAAATACATAAATACTTGAATTGTAGAAATTTAATCGAGTTGAAAAATTTAATTAATTTAACAACTTTTTTCTCAATAATCTCGTAATGTAACTTAACGTTTAACCTAACGTAACTTTTGGATCTTTTCAACCCAGTCACCTGAGATATTTGTTATACTCCAACAGCAATCAAAAAGAAGCCACAGTAATATTCATTATCGATCGAGAATCCTATTACTTTCTCGTGGTATTTTCTCCTATTTAAAAAAAATGTTAAGTATAAATTTATATAAATAATTATCTCAAATAAATTACAGAACAGCTAATCGTTTGCGCGAAAAAACTAGGTGGCTATTCTCAGGTTACAATATGCGTCTCGTTTATAATCTGACTCAATAGGATATTGCTTTTAAATTCTTCCGTCCAAATAGGTCTTTAATAGAACGCATTCCTCTAAAAAATGGTGTCCCTCGTTGAGTCCCATGCAGAAGACGACGAGGAAAAAACTCGATTTGCAGGAAATCGCGAAACGTGAACTTCTCTCTCTAGCGCGACGCGAAATAACGCGGCCTGCAGCGGGGTTGACGGGGACCACGAGGGGTGTCGAGGGTACATGAGGGGGGCCGATCACGGTGGTAGTCGCGCCGGGCCGAGAGCGGCAAAGGAGAGGGACGGCACGACGGCGGCGGCGGCGGAGGGGTGGGCCCGGGCAAAGCAAATTATTCACACTCAAACGACTCCATTTCAATATCGGGCCGAAGCCCAGGGACAAAAGAAGGGCGAGATGCCTGTCTCCCTCCTGCTTTCGCTTTGCGCCGCGCTGCTGCTGCTGCTGCTGCTGTTGCTGCTGTTGCTACTAGCTGCTCGCCGCGCTCTACTCTGGTGCCTCTGTCTGCAGCCTGCAGGCTTAACTCTCTTTTCCTCTCTCGCTCTGCGCTCTCTCCCTCTATATCGTGACCCTTTTCTCTCTCAATCTCTCTTTCTCTCTTTAGCTCTTTCTCTCCCTCTATTCTCTCTCTTGTTGTTCTTGCTGTACCCTATATTCTTTTCTATTCTTGCTCTATCATCTAACTCTGGTGGCACGACCGCCACGGTGGAAAACATTGGGAAATATCGCGGAATCGCGACCTCCTGACTTTTCGCGCCAAAGCTTTCGCGAGCTTTGATTCTGTCTTCTGACCATCGTATATACAGTATTCGGCAATGTATTGTTAGAACAACGCGCTCTATTGAATGTGCTATCGCAACGTACAGTAGAGGAGAAAGTGATATGGATTGTATAGGTACGGCGACTGGGTATTATTTCCATTATTAAATAATGAATTTTAGCAATTATTTGTAGAATTATTTGTTTAGCAGCCTGCCGTTGTGTAAGGACGCTAATATTCTAATACGCAATAGCCGACATTTGTTATGAGGCATTTTTATTTTCGAACATTTCAAAATTTTTTCAACATTTTAACATTTAAGGATGTATGTGTCATATATAAAAATATTAGCAAAAACTTGGAAATTTTAGATTTTTGTTGCGTTTTGTTATTACATTTGTGTAAACTTTCAGCATACTTTTATTGATTTATTATATTGGAAGTTATTTAATTTTTTGTTTGTTTCGATTTTTATATAAAATCGCGTTTTGTTATTAGTGCCTGTAAATTTAATAAAGAAATAGCATTACGATTTAAATCAAATTTGTTACATATATCAATAAGACTTTAATAAACATTTTTGCAAAAATTTATTTGGATTTACTTGTTTAAAAATTTTTGTATCTAAAACTGTGGCAAAATAGTTATTTTCACTGAAAAAATTATTGTAAATTAAATTTTTCGTTGTTTTCTTCTTTACAGTTGGTTTCAAAGCCAAAAATTCGGACATTCGTGAATAAATTTTTTTATTATTGATTAGGAAGAAAAAGAATAAACCTAATTAAACATCAATTTTTAAATTTCGATAACTTTTAACTTGTATTGTATAACCAAAACATTCATAATTTCACATATTTTGCTAATGTGGGTCCTTATACTGTCTCAAACAGGCCTAATACAGGCCTTTTTTCAAAGTTTTCATATCGAAGTAGTTATTCAATAATTTCATTGTAATTTTATTGCTAATCTTTAGTTTGTAAATGTACGTAATACATTACATGTATTGCGTACATACATTTGTGCATATTATACAATGTTTTCTCTTTACTTTTAATAAATATATAATTTTAATAACGAAATTGTACATTTTCAATTAAAACTAATTTTTTAAATTTGTTCTTTAGGTAGATCGTATTACTACTTCTGATCCTTTTCGACCCATACAGTGTCGTTACGTTATTATAAATAATATCCAATGTAATAAATATATTATAACGTTGAGTCTAAAATCTGTAGAAAAATATTTTGATGAGTATAAATATTAAATTTCAAATATTGGTTAAGAAAGTTATTGCATAAAATATAAATGAACAGCCAAAGTACCACCTTCTCGCGTATCTTTCATAGATTTCCAAATTTTTTAATGTAGAGCAATTTCTCATTTAAATCTATTCAAAGAAACAATCTCATGTCTCTCACATCGCTCGAAATGTAATCAACACAGACGGCAAATGTATGTTATGCACGGAGCAATAGTTGATTGCATATATGTGCTGCATTAAAATTCATTTATTCATTCGTACGCGCCTATCTTGCTTTAACGAGTTAAAGCGTCATCCACATTGTACGGAAGATCTTACATACATAATACAATATTATTATCATTATTAATATATTAAACTTATATGATATATTAAATATTAAATATGCATCTAACGTATAAAATATATATTACGTATATTAGAGGAAAGTTGCTAACTGACATAGATCTCGTGATACCCTCTTATTTCTCGAAAACTAAACGTTGCATCTTATCGACACTGATAAATAGCATGATCTGCCTAGATAATTAAAAAAATAATAATGCATAATTATTATTTTTTTATCTATTTTATATATGAAAAAAGCCATGGATGTGGCTTTTCTCTACATAAAATATGATAAAAACGAATTCTCCGAAAGAGAATAAAATTTGAATAATTTTCTTTTATGTGTTGCATACTTTAAACAAGTATATTATGTCTCAAATTGCAAAAATTTTGCCTTAAAGCATTTTACAATTCTGCATAGAATTGTTTATAAAATGCAAAGTATTGTTTATCTTTTGCAAATTCCTATAATTACTCGTAATATTCGATAGGTTCCAAACTTACCACACATGGTCAAATTTGTATAAAATATGACGGAAACTTCTCTCCGTGTAGTAATCTATATATAACTTAATCTTTAAATATTATTGCCCTACATATGGCGTTTTACCGAATAAGGTATATGTATAAAACAGAAAAGTCATTTTACATAAAGGTGAAAGGCTTCTAGAAAACCTCACTTGTATTTACTTGTAAGTATTTTATAGATGATTCATGTTTAAAAAAAAAGAGGAGAATAATGTAGCATTACTGTTTATTGTGTCGATTAATTTTGTCAAACGCTCATTTTTACTTATCTTATGAAAAACTTAATTATTGCAACATTTGACATGATATTATAAAAACTGCTATAATATCTTATAGAAAACACTTTCTAGTTAGTATTTATGTTTCCAAAGTTTTATTTAGTTTTTGTTTAGGAAATATAAATCAAAAACAAAATGGTGTATCTGCGACTTTTATTTAATATATTATAAATACATTCAAATTCTCTACAATTAATATTGCTACATTGAGAAAAATGTTAATGCTTTAGATATACCAACCAAAAGTACAAAATGCATTCTGATATTACCAAAAAGAGTTCTGGTTGTTGTGTTTTTTTATTTTTAGTTAGAATATTTTATAAATTTAACAATAAATCTGATTTGTATTTTTCTAATTGAATCTACCAGATTTCTAATTTATACAACCAGATTTTTTGTTCCGTAAGCGCAAATTGGCGCGTTTTGTAATCAATCGTCGAAAGTCCAATAATAAATATGGCGCTTATCTGGGCGAGACAAACTCGCAGACTACCGAGGAATTTATCAGAGAGACACAAGTGCGTAAATCTTAAAAAATATCAAAATGACAGTTAAAATGTCGGGACTTCTCGAGTTCAGTTAAAGTAACATAAAAGTGAAAAAACGCGAAAAAGTGGTGAGAGGGACGAAGAGAGAGGACGACACGGCACGCAGGTCCCGTAATTGAATATATTTAAGCGCGGGAGGGACGTTTGTGCGGATTCTCAGCTTACAAGAACCCCATACCGAGGTAACGTCTGCGAGTAAACTGGATTAATCGTCTATGAAGGGAGACCGTAACCACGCCGCATTCGTTTGCAATCAGATCCCTCCAGGGAACGCGAAACAACCGCTCGATTGTAACGCGCAACCCTGTTTCCATTGCAATTTTACATCGATCATCGGCAAGCAGAAAGGGAGAGATTATCGGATCGGGGGCGTGCTGAAATGCTCCACATTTAAGATAGATCAATAACATTTTGATAATAATAATGCAGTGGAAAAAATATGTAGCCAGTGTAAAAATAACTGTCGATCCTTTTTGAAATCTTATAATGTGTCTTACAGACTTTAAAATAAAGATTCTAGAATTTTAGAATAAAATTGTTAGGATTTTAATCTGCAATAATCTAAGAATTAAATATATTTTTTCAAGTAAACGTTACAATAAAGAACTGTTAATTTAGTTAATCACTTACTGACAGTTAATAACTATTTATAAATAATTGCTTACAAATAACAGGCTGTAAAATTAGAAAAGATCATCCAAATTTATCATATAATTGGAAATATTTATATAATCAAAGAATATTAGGAGCATTCGGTATTTCAAATTAAGTATTTATTAGTACTCTCTAAATATGAATCAGTGAAATCTTACTGATTTACAGTGCTACACTTATAACTATGATCATCAGTGATTATTCACTGTTTTTCAATGATAATTGAAAAGTAATCTCATTGATCGGAATCACTATTATTACTGAAACCCAGTGCATATGTCACTGATTAATATAGTTATAAGTATATCACTAAAACCAGGTTATTCGCTGTCTTTTAGTGAATAATACACTAATTCTAATTTAAAGAGTACCCAGATAGCACATTGCCGTCTTTGTTGTCGTTTTGACACTAAAATGACACCAAAATTGTCACTTGGCATCAATTTGACGTCAAATTGGTGTTAAGTGACAATTTTGGCGTCATTTTGGTGTCAAAATGACAACAAAGACGGCAATGTGCTATCTGGGTACATATGTTAATCGATATTAAATATTATGTAGAAAAACTAAGAGCTATAGAATTTACATTATAAATAAAAGGGTGCATTAATAAAAATTAAAATATTAAAAGAAGACTAATTGCGTAGTCTACTTTTTTCCCCAAGTTTTGCTCTCTCACAGTCTCGGACCTATGAAACAAGATTTTTCCTACGAATCTGCTATAAAACGTGTCGTAATCACACACGATGTCTGTCACATATGCATCGACTTATAATGATCGAAGTGTCTTTTTAATCCATGATACGTGCGTCCTCGGGGAAATAAATGAGTCACTCTGCACGTAATCTGTACGTCCCGTTTAGTTGATTACGTGTTCGAAGGACTCGCGAACAAATATAAACGAATATCTGCTGCTTTCTTTCCCGAATTTATCGTTGATCTATTTAAGTGCCCGACACTATGCATCTAGCTGGTCCTAATTTATAGATTGTTACTTTGTTTCTATTTTTCTATATTCTTTCTGTATTTTTAACATACGTATGTAGAAGAAAATTGAATTAACTAATTTTACTAATAATTAATTAAGATAATGCTATCGAATTTAAACAGGATCCTCGAGAGATCTGAAATAATTTTATTTGCTTTTTAAGAGTTTGCAACCATAGTAGTAACTATAAATAGTGAAAAATAATTATCGGAAGTCGTTTTAATTACACATTAAAAAAGCCGTAAACGATTCCGCTTGGGTCCTTCGAAGCTTTAAATTTCTTGTTGTCGATTCGTCAAGATTGTCAGAGCGAAACAACCGCTTGTCACGGGATTTTATTTCATCAGTATCACCCTTGGGACATACCACGGGGGTGTGTGACGGTGTGCAAACTGTTTGGCTACCAGTTGCGCGCTCCCAGAAGGCTCGTTTTGCAAGTCGTAAACGAATTAAGGTCTTCACCACCGCCACCGCGCCGCGTTCAGCCATCGGAGAGAGGTTTCGAAACCGCTTTTCATTTACATTTCAGTCGTTCCTCGCGTGCGTCTTGTAGCATCAATGCAAGATCACTTGCGGTTGCGCCGGTTAGCAATGCGACGATTCGGAGTTTTCGCGTCAGTTGGATTAATTTCCAATTTTGCAAATATCACGAAAAGACAGTTTGTCGGAGGAAATTTGAAAGTTGTGTTGGCAGTCAATATTTATCATATAGTTATTAAAGGAATCAAGATCTTCGCAAGAACCGTTGTAGTGAAAATTAAAATTACTTTTATATAATTTTATGTAGCACTATTTATATTATGCTTGGTATGTTAAATTTATTTTCATAACATTTTTAAATTCTACATGAGGTATATATTAGATTGGATATTGTAGCTTTTCTTAAAAATCTTGCAAAAGTAAAATCGAGCTAGCAACATATATTATTATATATTATATATCATATGTTTTATGTATTATATATTATTATATATTATTTACAAACATACATTGAGAAAAAAAAATTGTTGTAAATAATTTAACTATAATAGTTAAAAGATAAGATTTATTTTCAGTGTCAGCTGTATGTTTATAATTGTTTTAACCAGGCAATTATAGTCAGAAATACTTTTCTCTCAATATACTGTACATTGAGAGAAAAAAAATAGTTGCAGTTATCATTTATCTACAGTTCATAGTAATTTTTTTTTGTAAACTCTATAATTATAGTTTTGACCATGCAAATTATAGTTATTAATTATTATTACTATGTAATTAGTAAACAAATGTTAAAAAATAGTTATATTTATTATAATTGATGCGATTGCATTTACTACATAGAAAAGTTTATTTTATTTCATTATTATATTTTATTAATATTTAAAAATATCATAATTCATAATAAACTTTTTTCATAATTGATATAATTATAGACATAATGTTATTCTTACTGACATTAGCAGTAATAACTGTAAAAATTAAGCTTCTAACCGTAATTATTTAACCATACAATTATAGTCAGAAATACTAAACATTTTTCTGTCAGAGAATATCTAAACGCTGCTTGCGATAGATACTTGTACTGCTAATACTGCCGGTGACAAAAAGACATCTTTGACATCGTCAAATTAACGCGAAATGCGTGAAAGTCAGTCAATGTTTGCCAGTTTAACCAACTGTGCACGGGCGTCACGGAGTTTGCTCGACGCATTAGCGCGCCTCGAAGTTCAACCCCTTGTTCATTTAATCGCTCTCTATCGTGTGGTACTTCCATCCTTACATTACCGATAAAAGAAGAACGCGTCTTCCACGTGTCGCGCTAAAGCCTCAAGCTGGATAAAAGCTTTACCTCTTTACATAGAATAGATATTTTCTGTCACAAAAAAAAGTATACTTAATCTTTTATCTTCTTTACATTTATGTACTTGTGCTTTTAACTGTTGAATTAAGAATATCCTTCCGCTGCGTATTGTAAATTTAGAGTAGTTCTATTTAAAATCTATTCTAATCTATCCTAATGTTAATCATTACTTTAAAATTTATATTTACTGTATGGAGAAGAATTATGGAGAGAATTTTATAAATTATAAAATAGAAAATACTGAAATTCTTTTATGATAGCCGAGTCTTTAATTTGTTCAGTAGTTAGAAATAAAAATTAGTGTGAGAACAACATACCGTAGTAAAATAATAAAAATACAAGAATTGAGTAATTAGTTCTCCGGACTCTCGAAATTTAAAACAATTAGTAATTGGAAATTAGACTAATGAGAGTTCGTTTCTAATTTAAAGATGAATAAATAATTTGTAAAATATTAATACGATTGCGCACTTTCACCCGCTCTGACTCTCATTAGCCTAATTTCCAATTACTAATTGTTTTATAAATATAACAGTTATCAATATTAAAATATTATTGAAGTATTATAGCTTTAAAATATTTCATTCGATGTGTTTTGACGATTAAATATTCCTTCTTGATTTTTCTGAACCTGAAGAGCTGTTACTTTTCGTCTAGTTAGCAAGTTTCTCGTGTCATCCGCGTTCAAATGGTCTCAAACCGAGGGCGCGAATCAGGGGGGGGGGGGGGGGTGGTGGTAACTGGCTCAGTCACGATGTTCCGCGATTCGAGAAAAGCCTCGTGCAAATCGGGAAGAGAGGAACTGCAACGCGCCGTACATAAACGGAGCTTAACCGCATCGTGCAGCAGAATAGTGGAAGAGGAGAAAGGAAGACGGTGGGATGCGCGAGTACGAGTGTGAGTTGAAGAAGGAAGAGGATGAGAGGAAGGAGAAAGAGATGGAGGAGGAGAAGGAGGAGGGTGTGGAAGTCTTCGAGGAGGCGAAACTTGCAAAAGTACATCGCGGCTCAAGAGGCCGGAAGTAATCGCGCGAGTTCCGTGTGCCGCGAGATCCGCGTTATCGTCGAGCGATTTCACGGCGTTTAGTGGCTGGCGATCCGTTGTTCCGCGCGAATTAAGAAAAGAGCAAAATTAACGTGCTGCCCGACCGCCCGCTATAACAACTCCGAAAAATGCACACAACAACAAGTAAGACGCGTAAAATGTTTTATTAAAAAAAAAATGTATTTTTTTTAACAAAATATTTAGCAAAACTTAATTGCAAATTGATATTTAATCAAATTATGCGTAAGAAACTTAATAAAAGAAAATAGAAGGAAAAAATAAAACGGAGAAATCCGCCAGAACGAGACAAAGAAAATTTCCCAGATTTAACTCTCAGATCTATGTCGACGCGAAACTGGAAAAGGATCGTAGGGAAACTCTGAAGAAAGGGAAAGATATAGCGGTAACTGCTAGGGAGAGAATGTTACAAATGAATCGCGTAATAATCCCCATGGCTATTCCACCGTTTCCCCGCCACTGTACTCTCTTCATCTGCTTCTGTCTCGCTCTCTATGGGAGCTGCTTATGTATTCCGGTGTACGGCTAGTTACACCGGCGCTAATGGAGTTTCCAATATTTTCCTTTCTGCATCGCCCGCGCTCCTCTTTGCTTGCCTTTACACGTTTTCTCTGTAGATTCCGACGTCTGTCCGCTCGCTTCATCGATTCTCGAATTTCTTCCCGCGTGCCCGCTTCCGCGTTTGTCTGTGACATCTTCGATTAATAGGATTCACGTTGTTGTTGTTTAACTCTTCTAATATATACTTTTTTGCCGATCAAAATCAGTCTGTATTGACTTATGTAATTTTGTAATCGCTCATCTTTAAATTTGTCTAAGAGCTTTACGTTGTTAACGTACATTAACATCACAAATTATTGAGAGATGTGATAAATTTTTGATTACTATTCTACAAAGATTACATCTATTGTAATAAATAAAATAGAGAGAAAATTAGATTGTGCGTCAAAGAGTTAAGTTAGAAATAGAGGTCGTTCAGGTCGTTAAATTAATAGTTTTTTTATTCGTATATCATTTTTAATCGCTTCTATGTAACCAACTTGAATATAATAGTATGCCAAGTTCTCGAAACATAGGACAATAATTAATAATAGTGAATCCGGCTGGATGCACTAGTGCGCACTGGTGCACAGTAAAGCCGTCATACACAAATCGACATAAAGATGTATGTTTAATATAAATATATAAACAAGTTAAACCGCTAAATCTTCAATATACTTTATCGGTTAATAAAATACGTATTTTATCATTCAAGATATTTGTATTTTATTTTTCACTTACAGTTAAATTAGATCAATATATAACGGCTTTAATGTGCACCAGTCTGTAGTAGTGCAGTCCAGTCGAATTCGCTGTAAGTTAATTATTATTAATTAGTAAATGAAATCTGTGAAATTTCTCAAAATTATTTCTCAAAATTATTTCCTGCTCTACTTCAAAATCTTTTTTTTTTAATTTCGAAATTATTTTCAACTTTGTCTTTAATGACTTATATATACATATATAATTTACGTCAAGGAAAGTAGAATTTCTTTAACATTTACCACCAAAGTGTCGCCCTTGCCGTGCATATTTCAACTCTATTACTTTACAATTATTTGATAAACTCCGATTGTTCATATTAGTGATGTATTAAATTATTTACAGAATATCGCAATATCCACCAGCAAAATCTGTCTAGATGTCAATTGTATGGATAATTTATGAAAATAGATATCGTTAAATATTGTTGAAGAGGGCCGTTGTCACATTGTTACATTGGTGTATCGGTCAACGGGTCGGGCGAATGTGGGTGTATTTTAAATCAGTACATATGCAAATGAGTGTGCGTCGGACACGCGTGCAACCCCTTCGCGTTCACGTACCACTGGCTACCAATGTCTATATCTCGCATACGCGTGCTAGCAGCCTCGTACACGCTCAGTGCTGCCAGCACGGTCCATATTCCACCGCTTAGCCTTTAATCCAACCCGGGGTCGACACCTCGTTTCTTTCCGGCCATTTAACACGGCTGGAGAGCGCCCGCTCAGCCCGGAACTCGTCCGTTGTTGTTCCTCGCGCGGAAAGCGCGTCATCGACGAGCCGGTGAATGTGTTAACCCTTTGAATACGACTTTACACGATCGTTGTCACGGTTCTATATCGAATTATTCGACGCTGTTAATCGCGACGGCGTCGGCCGAATAAATTGGACGATGGAAGTTTACCTGCGCCGCTCGCTCTATTAAGTTGATGCATCAAAATAATTTTTCAATCGCACTGTTTGAAGTCCATTGCAAGCCCAGAGCGCTTCTTCACTCCTACAGCAAGTATAAAATTTTACCTGAAAACTACATAGTAATGCCATTATGGCATCGCCAATAGGGAATCATAGATTTACGTCATTAATTCGAAAGCTTCGTATTTTTCAGACAAACATCAAGATCGAACCACGATATCGTTTCGATATTCTGCGATCTTTCTTCCCTGTGAATAATATAATGTTCGTTGTTACGCGACATTTAGCGGTCTCGCGCAGTTGGGAGATAGGACGAATCCCTAATCCGTGAGATATATTTCCAACAAGTACTCGTTCGAAAGTTCGGCGCGGCGCATATTCGGCTTTAAGGGACGGAGAATCCAATAAATTTGTTCGTAGGATTAGGCACTAGGTCGGAGAGGATTATACCCCTTATTCCTATCCGCTCTCGAGCGATACGATAGCAATTTCGCAATGAGAGAGAAAGAGTCCGCTTTTACCCCCTGCTCTTACTCTTATACCATTGCATGCGGAAGCATCGAGAGTTTCTCGTGAAAAAAATTTTTGCAATCATTTCCGGATTTGTTGTAACATCAATATCAGATGAGATGATTTTTATTCATTAATAAATTCTATTTTCGTATAATATAACTTACGGGGATATTCTAATTTAGAGAAATTTTAAAAGGGGTACTTTGCAAATTTTTTGCTCGGAACTGAAACTATATCGGCACGCGATTTACAGAACTGAAAAATATAATAATTGATATTAAAATGTTATTAAGTATCAAGATCCGCTTCAACCAAGAAATGGCACTTTTTCTTATTTTCTTGTGAAAACATCAGGATATTGATGTTTTATGTATACATGTCTTTTTCTTTAAATTTTTCATGGTTTTGCGACTTTAAGATAAAATATATTAATAATATATTTTTATTAATATTATTTTTAACAAAAATATTATAGAAAAATCAATTTTATGCTTAATTGGATCTTATTTTAGTACTAAAAATGGAAATCGTTACTTTTTCAATAACAGTAATAGCAGCAACAAGTTATTTTTTTTAAAGTAATAAATGGTAACTCTGTATATTTTATAGCTATAGTTACTTTTTCAATTTTTAATGAATTACTTTTAAAAAATAATTTTTTCAACCCTGCTTTCGCAGTTGATCCTATGATAATTTCTATAATTTGTAAAATAGTTGAAATTTTTTATTGAAAATGCAAATAGCGAGAAATGTTGCGATTTCTATTGTTTTTGTCTTACAATGCATATTTTCGACGCAAACGTGCATATACGCAAATGTAAACTTTCGTTGCTGTTTTGGGTATGCAACATTATTCTAATAAGCACCTGCAGTTAAATCGCCATATATTGGTTTTATTGCATTATCATTGCATTGTCCAATGATGCTTTTTCATGCGTAAATACCTATAATATGCGTTCGGCCCATATGCCGTTCTTCAAAACGTGAAAACATCGATAAACTATTCACTAAATTGCTTTATACTTAGACTCATTCTTTAGAGTATACCTTTAAGAAAGTGTTTCAATAAACTGATATAATAATCAGTTTATTAAAACACTTTATCAGTTATTTTTTTCAAGAGTAAAGATAAAAAATTATAAAAAGAAAATCATTTTTTTAATCCGTCAAACTAAAATATTTCCTTAACGAGCTAGCTGTAATTAAAGTGAAGTAATATCTATAATTAACACTGCTAAAATCAATATTTTTGAACTAACGTAATAATTTGACGCACTAATTTAAAATGTTCTTAAGACTAATAATCTTAAAACATGTGACTCTTGTTATGACATATTTATTCTCAGTTAAAAAGTGTTTCATTTGAACTATGAAAGTATTAACAAAGTATGATTAACTGGCCATGTTGAGGGAAATTTGCTGTTTGTATTAGTTTTATTTAATTTATGCAACGTCATCAATTGTAACAAGTATACGCAATACACTATACCTCTTCCCTTCGTCTTCCTAGGTTCCACCATTCCCGCCCCCCTCGCGCCATTTTTACGACATCTGGATGGCCGTTGCTAACGCATCATGGCCGGCCATTGTCACCGACTGGCTTTTCTAGTCGGGTTAAAAACGATAATCGTCATCCCGAAGGGTGCGAGGTGTCACACCGAAACCGGGTGGTGCCCTGATCCGTTCACTTCTGCCTGTACCGCGCACCTATAGCACATCACACGCACATCGAGGGGAAGCACACGGCGCTACCATGGGGTGGGTAGCAACGCTAATAAAAATGCGCGAAAAAAAGGGCGGCCGCGGTCGGCATTACGCGTTATTAGCTGGGCCCCTAGTAATAATGGCCGTCAGACTTTCCGCGCCGACGTTGACTCTTATTCGCCTGAGCGAACATTGCGCGCGCGTAACATCTGTATCATCGCTGCCATTCTAACGCCATTCGACGCGGAGTGCATCTGGTCTCTTCCATTCGAGACTTCTTTCCCTCCACGTATCCCTCCGCTCTAGTGCCTTTAGTCTCAACACTCAACACCGTTTACAAGCTCGACATTTAGTCAAATTGGGATTGATATTTTGTCGCCTTTACTTTGCACGTAAGGTTACCTGACAGATTGCGTGACAATAAATTATATAGAAGATGAGCTAAGACAGTCATAGCAAGATCTTGCTATTGAAATAATATTTTATATGTAATGTTTACATACAGCTTCCAATTCGTTCGGACTGCGCGTCATTACTTTCGGTTTCAAAGCTCTTGAAAATGAACCAAATCAGAATTATCACATAATTAAATTGAACATCAATTTTAATAATATCGATACTAACTAGCATTTCCAAAATCTTTCCTCCCCCTACCTCAAAGAAAATGAAAAATCTGTTGCAAAAAATATTACCTACCTACCTCAGCCAAGATTCAAACTTAGATCCCCTTACTATCCAAGTTTGGTGTCTTAGCCAGTACAACCATCGATGCACTCGGTAATATTCTTCACAACAATAAGTAACATTCAAGAAACGTTTGTGACTACGTTTCTGTCTACGAGTAAAGACATAATAATATTATAGAGAGATTCAAGACCATGATTACTGTACAACAAATTAAATAGAAGATGGGTCAAGACGCAATAACCATAATGAGCTTTCTACAATAAGTCATTAGTCACTACACATAAAACGCTAATTGCTAGTCAGAATAAGTAGTTATAATTCTTAAGAAACTTGCATCTATAATAAGTCGTATTCGATCATTGTGTAATAACATTTCAGCCGACGGCGATTGTCGACGGCCGATTCCTTCGCGGAAATCTCGTCGTCCAACGACACTCGACTCGAGTTCGCCGTCGATACGTTTTAGGTTACGGTTCTCTCGTTAAAAATGGCAGATCTATATTGTCTTTTGATTGGCCAGTCATAACGTAATTTAAGTTTTAGGTCGTAAGATATGAAATTTGGCCATCTCTGTTCTGTCACTGACTACTGACTTATTATTGTCTTATAACACACTATTAACTCGTTACAACTAGCTTCTGACTTCTGATTTATTACTAATAGCTTATTGTAGAAAGCTCATGAGACGTACCGTAAGACTTCGCTAATCAGAGCTGAGAGTTTAAAAATAATGTCCTTACATTTTTGATAATTCTCGACGGTGATTGGCTAATTCTTACGGTTTGTCTTATGATTACTGTTACAGAATGTGTGTGTTATAGCCTTTATCGAGCTTAAGCCCATCACACATAGAATTCCGTAGCGACGTAAAACGTAACCGTAAAAATTTCAACCATACGGAATTTTCGACATTACGGCTACGGACTACGGACTAAATGCATACTCAATTGTGATTGGTCTATTCCCTTACGGTTACGTTTGGTTTTACGTCGCTACGGAATTCTATGTGTGATGGGCTTTATGGAGCCTAATTTCTTGTCGCACGAGCCGCAAAACGTTTCTCTTCTCTCTTTCGGTTCAACGAAACGTGCCGCGTTAATCACGCTTCGGCGAAGCTCGCGTCTAAAAGTTAACCACTTTGCGCTTGCCACTTCGCATTCGCCACTGTGTTCGCTACTGAAGAGGAGAGAACGCGTGCCCTCTCGGTTTCGATTGGTAAAATCGGTTGCATGGCACACACAAGTGGACCGCACGCACCGTTTAGGTACCTACGTTCTCCATCGCGTAAGTGTAGCATTGTTTCCTTCGATCGTTGTCGAGAACTACGACCCTGCAACGTATGAATTTGACCTCGCAATAGTCCTCTGCTTCCGCAAGAGACGGTAGTAGTCTCGAAGTCAAGGGTCTTCCTTTGCCGAGTGTGTGTTGTGTGTTTTTCTTTCTTTTTTATTTTTTATTTCTTTCATTCGAGTGACTCTCATGAAGTCAGGAGGGCACGCGAGTAACAGAAACTTTTAAAAGAAAAAGAGAGAGTGAGTATGAAAGACAGAGAGAGAGAGAGAGAGAGAGAGTCTCTGTCCCGCCGTCCTTCTCTCTTCCTTCCGTTTACGATTAAAATTGTTCCTCTCTTTTTTTCGAAGATTCTTTGTTTCTCTGCTCTTGTTATTCTTACTGGCTGCGTTCGATGATCCTTTTCCCCTCGGCCCGATTGCGCAACGATTGAAAGTAAACTACCGATATATGCCCGCCACAATGCCGCGAGATCGCAATAGCGCACGGCATTATCGCGCACGTTCGCGCAACAATGCCATTCCCGCGCGGTCTTTAAAGCGTTTAGCTAAGTGCGCACCGCCCCATTATCGACATTAATAAACGACCCCTTCTCTCGTTCGTCGATCATCCACTCAATTCTATAAGTTGCGACTCCTCGTACTCTCGACGATATGATGCATTGCAGCGATTGCAAATCAGTCTTGATTTATAAAACTAACGAATGTTGTTTCAAATAATGTCAAACATATGCTATCTTTCGACTTTGAGAAGAACGATAATATGCTTCTAAAGATAAAGCAGAAAGTATAAAATAAATCTTTCTTTTACTTTAAGATGAAATAAATAATTTAACTATATAGCCTTTTAAATTTTTCGGCAGTATTCCGAAATGGGACACCCTACCGATTGAGCTGAACTTTACAAGAACATAGAATTATGGCTACATAGTATTATGGTCATTTACATTTTATATCTTTATTAATATCACAGTGCACAAAAAATTCTGGAACGAAACCTGCCTTTTCCTAATAGTTTTTTAGCTGCTAAGTACGAATCTACCATTCAAATTGCTCCATCACGTCACAATTTTGAGTTTGCAATTAAAGTTGCATTAATCAATATTTTATATTGATTACACTTTAACGATTATATTCATTAAAGTATTGTTTAATAAGTCTAGACTCAAAGCTATAAAATATTTATTACTTAGGACATGATTTATAAAAAATATGATGACACTACATAATAGGGAGGAATAGGAATGATAATATGGCCACTCCAAAAATAAATTTAAAAATTGGTTTTATTTCAAAACACACAGTATTTTATTACAAAATTATATATTTTTTAAAAATGAATTGTTAAAGATACAATCTTATAACCATGAAGTTCTAAAATAGATAGATGTAAATGCTGGCTTTACTTTAATTAGAAGATAGACTTTTATAATTATAGAAAAAAGAATATTGCAAAATGTATAACAAATGCATTTACAAATATACTCTTCCTACTACCGATAAATTAATCTTAAGCAAAACAAAAAGTTATCACGACATTAAAATGACGTTAAAATGATTGCAAAATGATTCTTAAAAGTCACTGTGTAGTCAGTCACGATTTACTTTATTATTATTTTGATATTATCGTGACTTGTTCTGCTTGAGTACGAGTATGGTATAATATTACATGAATTGTAGGTTAGCGCCTGCGTGCAGAAACATCCGCGTGGGTGAACCTAATAAGTGCACCCGAGTGCATTTTATCCTTGTTTAATATTCAGTAAACAACAAAGATAAAATGATGTCTGTAATGTTTCTGAGTGACATTCGATATGAAAAATATTTCGATATGAAAATCGATACTGGCCGTGTACATACATATAACGAGCATGCTTATACAATAACCACGTTAACAAAATGCAATACTATTGAATAATTGTGCATAATTCAAAATGTGGATAATCGAATATAAAATTAAATAGCAAAAAATATTCGAGTGTACATTCGTATACCGAGTGATAATACGCTTAAGTTTAGAAACAATGAGAAACATGAGGCTGCATAAGTAATTAAAAGTTTTAAAATACTTTGAAAAAGTTTTAAAATATTCAAATATAAAAATGCTTTGTACAATATAACAATTGTTATCTATTATATATTGGCATATTAGCTACTACATAACGACAGGCTCTAAACAAATGATTCCATAAGTAATTACTAACAATTCTTCACCTAATAACGGAGATAATAAGGATGGTAATAATAATAACACTCTCTTCTTTAATATTGTTACAATATATAATGATTATTTACAAAGATCTCACCCCTAAATCGATGACTTTCAATAATTAATACCTCGTTAATTATTGCAAAGTTTGCAAAATGCTAAAGAATTTTTTTGTTCAGTTTGATCTGCTCTATCAGAGGTAATTTGATTATTATCGGACACCTTGTATAATTTTTTTTCTATTTTTTTATCTTTTAAACTATACAAAACCGACTATACATACCCGAAGATGAGTTCTTCGTAAATAATTATATATCGCAATATTATCTGTAAAGTTCTACCTCAATCGGAAGGGTGTTTTATTTCGAACAATACTCTTTTATGCATTATGTATATATTTTATATTTGCATTATATAATTATAGAAATATTTAATTATAATAAATAATAACGGATGCGAGAGAAAATTTGTTGCAACTTTTAATTCGTGAAAACATCGACTTTTTACTTTTACTAATCTCAATTTGTTATGAAAGCTACTTCATATATTTTTGACCATACTGTGTTTATACAAATATATAACAATTGCAAAATTTATTAACAATCGTGCACGAACGGAATATCGAAAGAATATTGAATGCATTGGCGACAACGTTGGTAGATTAAACCTCGAATAGTTCCGCCATCACGCTTGAACGCACGGCAGTCCCGGTTGGTGGATAATTCGTTGAAGGAAGATACGAATGATCTGGTTGGGGCCAAAAACGGGGGAAGGAGGAGTACTGGGTGAGGAAGGGAAGAGGGGGCGAGAAGCTGCCTGGGTGACATGGATTCCCCACCACTGGTAAAATGGTCCCGCGTTGAGCTCCTGCCTTCCAAACGTTCTTTAGTACGGAGATGAGCTTCAGGAGGGTTCCTATTTCTTTTCTCTTTCTCTCTCTCGCGCCTCTCTCTATTTCTGCTCGTTTATCACGGCAAGTCACGTAAACATATTTGGAGTTATGACACTTTTAGATTCTTTGAGATTTAGAGATTTAGTTCATTAAAAGACACAAGCGGATGATATGTCGTCATAACTAAAAGGCTCGGGACGGTAATTTATGTACCAGCGCGACGAGCGATTGAAAGAGAAATGTAAATTATTGACCAAATTATTTCCCGCATATAATAATCGTACACAATCGAAAAATTTGTATTATGTTAAATTTAATATACATATATTGCATGTCCCAAACGATCCACTCGAATTTTTGAGTTAATTTAACATAAGATGAATATGTTAGAAAATAACACAAATGTAACGTAAAAAATTAATACAAAAATGTTAATACCTTAATGTATGATAATTTAGAACAAATTATAAAAGTATAATTCTTCAGTAAAATTAAAATATTAATAACACACATATTGACACGTAACATTTTATTTAACTTAAAATTTATGTTTTAAACATTATTTCTGTGTTGTTCTTTTTTTCATTATTTGCATGTTTACTTTTTTACTTATTCTTCCATAAATAGTGTTATTGTAACACTAAAAAATGTTGAATATCAATTTAACACAAAATGTTTGAAAGATACAATTATATATTGAATTAGCACTCGGATCATGTTAAAAATTTAACACAAAATTGTAACAAGGATCAGTTTTAACTTAAAACGAAATGTTTTCTATTGTGCATTAATTTTTTAAAATTTATAACAAAAATGAGAGAACCTATATCGATCTTGGTATTTAATAATTATTTTTATATTTTACAATCTTCAACTCACGTGAGCTGTATGCCACATTTTCGTCAGTCTTGAAACACAGTCCTTAATCGAAGCTGGAATACATTGTAATTGTCGAACAATTCAATTTGTAATATAATGTATTCCGGCTTCGGTTAAGAACTATGTTTCAAGACTGTCGAATACATAGCATGCAGCTCACATAAGCTGGATCAGATTGTAAAACACAAAAATTACTAATAATTCTAATGCTCACTGGCATTTTAAAAAACTGATTTTTTTCAGATGCTAATGATTTTTTTAAGATTTAATTTCAAGAAACCGTTCAAGTCACCAAAATGTCGCGATTAAAAACGATCGCTTTGAACAACTTGACATTTCAGAGAAGTTTACTAACGATTATCAACAATGCAATTATAGTGTATTATATTAATGGGAATAATCATCAAACAAGGTATATAAATTCTCGTATTTTTGATTTATGTTATTGAGGCTGATTTACTCATATATGCTCCTACGATAGATTCTCCCCCTTAAATGCTCGAGCTCCGCGTCGATGTTAAACTCGCGAGTACACCGCGTAGAAAGCGATGAGCGGCGCGACTTGGCCCCGTGATAGTAAAGACCAAGATCTAACAACCGCGAAGGCCCGAAGTTGCTTCTCGAGTTCCGCGGGGATAGATGGAGGAAGGGCAGGAAGGAATGGAAGAGAGAGGAGGCGGGAACGGGATGGCGGGAGTGGAGGGGGGGGAGGAAGAAGGGCTAAGGCGGTTTTAATTACCGCTTAAGACACCCTCGTAGCGTTAACCCCGCGCCTTGCAGATACTGACGGAGGGCCGCCCCTAAGGATATCGTTTGCAGTGCACGGTTACGAAGGAGCAACTCAGGGCTGGCAGATGAGGAGAGCGTAGAAGACGAGGGAGATTTGGTGGGTACAGGAGGAGAAGGAGGAGGAAGGGAGGCAAGGGCCGGAGAACTTGTACGCCAACGTCGCACTCGATTCTCCTCGGTACGCCTGGGGAGGTGGAAGTTCGTGGCAACCAACCCTACCGAGCCGCGAGAACTTTGCCGCTACTAGCGTGGCCGTCTGCCAGCTACTTCCTCGAGCGAGTCACGTGGAGAAGGAAGCGAAGGGATGACTCGAGGGGGATGAGGGTTGTATCCTCGGGTTTTGCCGCTTATACGACGATTATTACGGACGTTTTCGTTACCTCCGAGTTCCGTGGGCGCTTCTAATCTGACATCATATATGGAAAACGTGATATTCCCTCCCACGCGATGACATCGGCAATAAACTTAACGATGACAGTTATTCGCAACTTCTTGATATTACTCGTTACGTACATCGAGAGATGGAACGGCGCATAGCGAAGAAGCAACTTTTCATATCGTAAATCATTTACAATTTATCATTACTTATACAATTGCGATGACTACAAAAGAATAATTTTACAAAGGATAAAGATACATAAATCGGAATTTGATGCATTCCTTCTTATCAGAAAATATTTTTCGTCATATTTTTAATCTAATTGAATTATACTCAGCAAACACCAAGTTATACAAATGTTAATTGTAATTTGACTGTTATATGTATAACACACTCTTGTTATATAATAGTTATATTATTGAGTGGAAAATTATAACTAACGTTTATATAACTGTAACTTGGTGTTTACTGGAATATATATATATATTTTCTTTTAACACGTAAAGCAATTTGACCTCTAAAGAACGCGATGTATCACAAACGCCTAGTCGCCAATCGCAAAGTGAATGCAACAGCCAACCAGAAGCATCAATTGATACTATTGACATTAATAAATAAAATATGAACTATTGTAGCTTCATATCACTAATCACAATATACACACATATATGGAATATAGTAAATAAATTGTATGGGACACACCAATGGGAAGCCAATCAAAACAAGAAAAACAAATTATTGTCAATTATAACGTAGAACATAATGGAGCAATAACAACGTGTCACGTGTCACATTGAGCTAGACTTTGACTCGAGTTTCTCCAGGCGCGGCGGGGAGGAAGTAGTCGCGAAATGACAGTGGCGTATATCAGTGGGGGTGGCCGGCAACTGGCGTCGGGACGCCCGTCGTCGTCTTATCGGACACCCCCTTGCCTGTAGCTTCCTCCAACCCCGGTCGCTCTCTCCTCGCTCTACCCCGTGTGTCTCCTCACCGTCCCCCTTCATCCCGTCGTCGTACCGAGCCCGGTGACGCCTCGACGCGCTCACCCAGAAACCGACGATAAGGTTCACCCGGCGACGCCTGCCTATATCGCCCGCTCGTCCACATACGCGCATAGATACGTACACGCGCAAATACACGTACACGCGCAGATACTCGCGCGAGCGCATGTCGCGCGTAGGAATTGATATAAGAAAGCCGGAGGGGTAAGCGCCACGAAACCACAAATCGTGCGCCGCGTTATCACACACGCTGACATCGATAGTACACACCGCCTATCTCCTTGTTGGAAAGAATTTCTGGAAAACTTTAACTTGCCCGACAATATCGCGAACAAATTCGGGAAAGATAATACCTGTCGACATTTCGACAAAAATTACTAACCTACAAAACATGCAATTTTTGAATTAATTGACTAGAGACGTAAATCAAAGTTTCTTTACGCCGAATCAAATCGAATTCCATTTCAATTCCTCTTATATTAATTTGAATCGACAAAATTTCATCTAAGTGGAATTGAATTGTTAAAATATAATTTTTATTTAACAACGTAATTATTATTGAACTAAATGTTAATGCATAAGTAATAAAAATGATGTTGAATATAATAATTATATATAGAGGAAAGTCACCGATGATGCGCCAGTATAATATCGGCATATCACTTTGTCTTATTTCTTAAGAAAAGCCAAAAATAAAACTTTAAAGATATAAATACAAATTAGAAAATGTCTTGCATCAAATAATGTGGCAGTTTTTATTGGGATTTTAACTATGGTCGCTTCAATAAGGATATTCCACGTTTATGTTCATATATCAAAATATGAACTTAGAGCAAGGAAAATGTGAAAGAGAAAAATATAAAAACAAAATAGTTTCAGAAAGTTACAAACATGTAAAGTAATCTAATATTATGAATACTATACTCTTGTTTAAACTATGCGACTTGCAAAAGAAACTCGTACAAATTTATTTTCGCTTTTCAAATATTTTTAGCGAATTTTATCTATTATAAAAAGAAACCATAAATGTACGAATGATGTTTCTTACTATAAATTTTTATTTTTTTAATTAGCTAAGTAAATTATATTTTTCAGTATTAATAATTAATACAATGTAATGCAATGTTCAGCTTTCAAGAAGTAAGGGGAAAAAATCGCTTTAGAAGACCCAAGTCAGTATTGAAAATTTTTCTCTAACAATAAGTCATTTAAAATCATTTTTATATTAGATTCGATTCAATTTGTATTCAAATAGCTTGCATATTTCTATAATTGGTTAATTTTTGATTAATTTTGAAATTTTTTGATAATTCTGAAACGTTTTGTTTTTATTTTTTCGGAAAAGATTTTTTCGAGTCTTTAATTATCGGCGATTGCGAATTTTAATATTCGCAAGAAGCTAAGTGTTACAGTAAACAAACTATGAAGTTTTGGAAATGTAAGAATTGCATTTAGTGTTTTAGTTAACTATAAATCTCGTTTTAATTTTATTCTCGAAACTCAATTCATGGAAGAGACTCTTGGCACGAAAGTTATCATAACTATATAATGTGATAAAAGAAGACTCGAGATTGGCCGTAATAGCTGTTCGCGCGAAAGACGTTGATAATGATGTACATTCGTTTTATTATTACAGTAACTGAGCTCGAGGGTGGCGCGCACTCGGACGAGACGAATAGCGGGGGCGACAACAGCAACGCCGGCAGTGTGTCGGGCGGCGCCGATGACGATCAGGCTCGTCTCCGCCTGAAGAGAAAACTGCAAAGAAATCGTACGAGCTTCAGCAATGAGCAGATCGACGCGCTCGAGAAGGAGTTCGAGAGGACGCATTACCCAGATGTGTTTGCCAGGGAAAGACTTGCCGGCAAAATCGGCCTACCGGAAGCGCGAATACAGGTGACTATTCAGCGCAACGTTGCACAGCCTTAGGCTACAAGAATGCTTAAAAACGGACATGTACTACACACTCGGAGAAAAAAATAGTGCCAATAACTAAATTGAAGACATAGCATACGCGCGCGCGTGCACATACACACACACACACATTAAATAAACACGAAGTTGCAGAAGGAAAATGAACAAGTTAAATGAACTAAAGAAACAGTAATGTTAATTATTCATAGTAAATACAATGAGAATAGAGTATAAAAAGAAATAATATAAAATGATTTAAACAAAGATATGTTAAAAATGCAATAAAGCATTTCATAGCATGTTATTTACATTTAAAGAAATAGCAAGAAAAAATTATTTCAGCTTTTTCAGATTTTCGCAAAATTGTTCCTTCTGTTCTTTTATCGTTCTTAACAAAGAAATATAATAATATTAATCATTTGTAATAAATACGATGAGAATGGTATATGAAGAAATAATTGAATTAACAAAAAATGTAGGAGACAAAGTAGTAATATTGGACAATATTCGCACAATATGCCTATTGACGCTCCATTATTAGATAACGAATTCTAACAATTACGTTGTGTAGTGACGCTAGTATGCCATTAAACACAATTATAAATTGAGACTGGATTACACAATATAAAAAATCAAATAGGCCTTATTCACATGTCAATTTTTATAAATATTTTTCTTTTAAATAAAAACACATGACGTTGAGCATGTCGTCCACGTAATTCACGTCATACAGGTCTATGCCATCCATACATCTACACGCCCATCATTTGCATGTCCGATGCCATCCACGCATCCAAACCCGAATTTCACACGGTCACGAATTTACACATCTACATATCCACACATTCACGCATCCACTCGTCCTTGCTTGCACACGTCCACGCTTCCACATGTCCATGTTTCCACACGTCCATTCTTCCACATGTTCACGTTTCTACGCGTCCACGCGTCCACACTTTTACATGTCCACTATTGGAGAGTGTGGACAACGTGAACGATGTGGGTTGACGTGAAAGACGTCGATGCGAGAAAGAGTAGAAACGCGGATGTAGGAACGTGGACGTGTGGATGCATAAACGTGTAGACGTGTAAATGCGTGAATGTGTGGATTTGTAGATGCGTGGACACGTGGAAGCATAGACATGTAAACAAGTGGACTTGTGGAAGCGTGGACGTATGAAGTATGGACGTGTGAATAAATATACGCATAAACATTTGAATGACAGGCATGTCGATGTATAGACGTATGGACGTATAGATTATGGACGTATAGATGCATAAATGGTAAATGTGTGCACACGTGGATTCTTAGAATTGTAGACGCGTGAACGTTTTGATGCATGAACGTATAAACGCGTGGACATATAAACGTTTGGACCATAAACACATAAGATAGACCTAGCATTAGCTATGTATATGTGAAATTGACAGAACGGAACGAGAGGCAAAATCCGGAGAAGTTTTTCTTCGTTTCTCTCTAGTTGTCATCTTGTATTTCTAAATATTTCTGTCAATAATGCAAAAAAGGACAGAAGAAAACAGCATTCTCCGTATTTTGCCTCTCATTCCGTTCTGTCATCTTTACTTTTTAGATGAATCGGATGAGGAAATGCTGGGTTTATCTTATATATCTATGGTCTGGACGCGTGGACATATGGACGCATAAAAACGTGTAAACATGAATGCGTGGACTAGTTTATGTGTGGACGTTTGAATGATGGGCATGTAATGCGTGGACGCATGGACGTTTGGATGCATGGACTTGTGGATGCGTGGTCGTATAGACGCGTGTGAGCTTGGACGTGTGGATGTATGAATATATGAACATGTGGATGCTTATTAAACGCGTGGATATGCTACGCGTACATTTGAGGACGTATAAATGGCTGGCATGTGGTTGCATGATAATGTAAATGATGATCATGTGGAAACGTATACGTGTGGATGGCGTGGACATGTGTATGACTCATGGTATGACTTATGGATGATGTGTACAATGGTGTTCATTATAGTTGCGACCCTTTTTCTTTGATGGTTTTTGGAATGTAGACTTGCTAATCGAGCGACGAACGTAAATAGTTGGATCCATAGGTAAGAATCAATTACGTTCTCCGCTCGATGAACAAATCTATATTCCAAAAAGCATCAAAGAAAAAGTGTCGCAACCCTAATGACCGCGACTGTACATGGGAATGACGAGCATGGGAATACGCGAACGTATAGTTGACGTGAACAGTGTGGTATGGCGTTGACTGTGCACGATGGGACAACATAAGTTTTTCGCAGAGTCTCTAATTTCTGTAATGTTGTGGATACTACATTTATTATTTTATAAGGAAAAGTTTAATAACTAAACCTAACCACAATAAAATAGTAATTTTTAACAATTAGTTGTTAAATTAGAACGTGTTATATTAAATAATAACACTTGTCAGCATGGATTTTTTGTCGTACTAAAGACAACTGTTTCTTGTTAGTTTTTCCTACAGATTCCGATCTAGAAATGAAAATAGTGAATATGAACAGAATCGGATCAAAAGTGCAAAAGAACTTGTTTTTCGTCATTTTTTAACATCTATAGAAAAACAGTAGGAGCTCTTAGAAACTCCTAGTTAAGATAAAATAAAGGACTAAGCCTTATCCTGTTAAGCTATACATCGAAATATGCCATAAACATTAAGTGCTATAGTTTTTATACGTGCGCGCTAATTACGCCACAAGCTTTCCTGACCACACGCATTATTTTCTTCTGTCTCTCTCTCTCTCTCTCTCTCTCTCTCTCTCTCTCTCTCTCTAACTGCCTTTTTACATTCATTTATAAATCTTGATGCTATTTCTAACAATCATCAATATTTTTCTTTCTAACTGGGATAAAATATAAGCCTAAAGCTTGGCCTTTTGCTGTAGATCGAAAATTAAGATGCCGTTAACTTGAAATATTCGACACAATACCAAATGTATCGAATATTACGACAGATACGATTACAATAACAATTGTATTGTAATGTAAGCTCAATAAATATGCTCGGCAAAATAATTTCGAGAAATTGCCTATTCAGTAAATGTTCATATTATTTCTCAATAGAATGCCCTATGTAAAGTCTCATAAATCTTTAACAAATATAAGTGCTCTTATGTTAATGACATTATATAATATTTTGATTTGTAACCTAAAAAGGCAAAGTTTAAGTGTTCATTTTATTTCAACTAGAAAATTCTAGGAACTTCCATTGTTTTTCTACAGATGTTGAAAAATGATCAAAAACACGTTTCCAGACAACACGCATTTCTAAAAGATGTTGAAAAGAAGTCTCAAAACGTCTTAATCACCAAAAAGACGTCCTAAAAATGTCTTAAACACTAAAAAATATCTTTTAATCATTTCTTAAGACATTAAAAGGTTTTAATCGTGTTTAAGACGAAAAAACCCAGACAACATTATGACATCGTTTTTAAAACAATGTCATAATGTTGTCTCGGTTTTTTGCATTTTTTTTGTTGCTTTAAAAAATCAGAACCAATTCAATATTTTTAAGGCAGGATTTGTGTTTAACGCACTCAAATTAGTAAAAAGTATCCATATCCTTAAAAACAATGTGAAAACAATAAAAGTTTGTTTCTTAGTTCTAGATTATTTATAGATTTTCTGTTTCCACAATCTGATCCGAGATGATAGCGAAATAAAATACAAAATACGAAAAATACAAAAATAACAATAAATTATTTTTCATAATTACTTTTCATATCAAAAAATTCTTATTTTTAAAGCATGAAATTATTAAATAATTAATAATTCTAATAATAGCAATTATTAATGTTTTTATGAATTTTAGTTGTTATAAAAATTAATATTATTTGTAAAATCAATAATAGATGATAAACCGATGCGCGTGTTGTACTACGGGTCTGAACACGCAAATTTTACGCGATTACTGATGGTTATCTTTGATCGATTATAAAACTGTTATAGCCTTTGATTTTTGTGTCAGGATTTTTTATTCAATTTTATCTCCAGAATATTTTATTAAAATATTCTACAGTTGTTGTGAGAACAATACTTATATATGTAATTCATTGTGATTATCACTTATTGCACACCGTTAACCATGCCCGATTCGTATTTGGCGTATTACTTTCCGTTTATATTGACTTATATATGTATTGTACTCACTAAATCATACAGTGAAATATGCTCAATTGCACAAGTTTAATTTTCACTCGTAGAAGTAAATTTTCTATATTAGTAAATTTTTACTTCTGTTTGAATGACAAATCACTCAAAAAATTGTTCAATTTCACTCTTTTAGAATGTTTTACTCTACGATGTGTAGAGAGTAGAATATTGTTTATTGATTTTAGGAAAACGTTTATCTGAAAAAAATATATTTGTCATTATATTCTGCTATTTCAATGTTATTTAATAATTTTATAGTTAATGAAACGATGTTAATATCCTACGTCACACTTATTGCCGTAACTGTATTTTGACAATTCTCACTACTCTACATTCTCATAGCTTTATAAAACTAATTGTAGATACTTAAATTTCAAAAATATTATATTATTATATAATAATAAAAACTGTTTCTTTGATATAAATATATCGGAATCATAAGATAAACGATAGAACGGTGTGATAATTTTCGAAATAATTAATGCTGTAAAATTTGATTTATTAACAATAAATTAATATTGTAATTCAAGTTGAACATCAAGATGTAATATGATGAAGACTGAATGAAGATTTTTATTCGTATTTGTCTTTGGTGCATCATTGAAATATCACATCTATGAATTTTATTATTAAGAGTTTCATTGTAGTCAATTTACGCGAAGATCTTGATTGCCCTATTTGGATTTTAAAGTCATTGTTCCTGAATTGCAAAACGATGTTTTGCTCATAATTTATTTTCTCTATTTTCTAATTTAGTATGAAAATTAGCTGTTTTTTTAATCTTAAAATCTTTTAAAATCACTAATTAATTTAATTTTTAATACGCTGCTTATGATTATAATTGTGTAAGAATACTTTTTCACACGTCGCTCATCGCTAGTTTTTAGCAATCAAAATTGTCGCTAGTAAAAAAAAAAACTATAAAACCAATTTAAATTTCAAAGTTGTCTTGCTGTAATTGCCATATTTTATTTTACAATATACATATATAATACACACACACACACACACACACACACAAAAGGACCGTGAAGTATATAACATAAATAAAATCGAGAAAGAGGATAACGGTCCTAATGAATCTTAATGCTCAAATAATATTTCATGTGATTTTATATACTTTTCTAATTCTTCGAACTGCACACTGTTACTCTCGGTCTAGAGCAGGATTGTCAGCTTCTGAAAAAAAAAAACGGTGTTTCTTGTAGTTTTATAATTCTAATTAATTTATTTCTTATTTAGACTAGCGCTGATTTGATTCTATGTCATCCCACGTGTATGTACAGGTCGCAAATACCAAAATCAAAGATCACAAAGATTTATGATGTTTAATTAGCATAAATTCAACATGTGATTAAGAGATCTTTACAAAGAGTAACGCATTTTCGTGATGAACCATCTACGACTGTCAGCCGATACAAAAATTATCCGTAGCCTAGCGATTGACCTGTATCTTCGTCTGTCTTCTCGTTCACTAACTCAGGTCTGGTTTTCGAATCGGCGGGCCAAGTGGCGGCGTGAGGAGAAATTGCGCACGCAACGGAGGGATAATCCGCCACCGCCGCCACAGCAGCAGCAACAGCAGCAACAACAACAACAACACACTGCCGGCGTGAGCCTGGTGGGTGCTGGCCATCCGACACCACCGCCACCCTCAGGAATACTTGGGGGCCAGCCGCCTCCGCAGGCACCACCCTCGCCCCCCAGAATACACCATGGGTTCGCACCTACCGCTGTGTACCCCGGAATACCCAGCATGCCCGACTCGTACAGGTGAGAAAATGCAAAGGCGTAAAGTTCATTCTTGAAAGTTTAAGCAATTTGACTAATTCAGTGCTTGGTTCTGCAATTAGTTGTCTAAGTAATTTTATGATTCGATCTATTTTATTTATATGAAAGAGCTAAAATACCTTTTCACACGTCGCTCTTCGCTAGTTTTTAGCAATCAAAAAGACTGAATTGCCGCTAGTAAAAAAAAACTATAAAATTAATTAAAATTTTAAAGTTCTCTTGTTGTAATTACTATATTTTATTTTACAATATACATATATAATACACACACACACAAAGACCGTGAAATATATAACATAAAGAAAATTGAAAAAGAGGATAACGGTCCTAATGAATCTTAATGCTGAAATAATATTTCATGTGATTTTGTATATATTTCTAATTCTTCGAACTGCACACTTTTACTCTCGGTCTAAAGCAAGATTGTTAGCAAAATAGAAAAAAAATATTCCGACTTTTCCTAAATTTCAGAAAAAGTCCTTGACTAAAACCAAAAAGAAGCACTTAATAAAAACAAAGGAAAAATATTTAAGTTTTTTGTCAATTATACAAAATTTTTATTATCAAAAATGATAATATAAAATAAAAATTTTAAACGCATTTTTAAAATATTTATAATACAAAACTTAATTGGAAATTTTGAGAGAAGCATTTACCTTTTCAACTTTTAAGGCTCCTGAGTAGTTGTCCGAGAACTCCGCGTTGATGGCGGCGACGTAATATCGTGGAAAAAAATAGAATAGGCGTGAAACATGACATTGACGATGAAATTTTATTTTAGATGTCATTTCGTTGTTATGTATTTTATTGTGTATATGTAACTCGTATTTATCAAATTCGTAAAAATGAGCCGTAAATAAAGTTATCTTTGAATTTTATACGTAAAAGCATATTTTGCATTTCTTTCAACAGTTGTCCGTGTGTTTTCTTATCTGAATAGATTTCACTTTACGTGCTTTTTACAATTATTTACTGATTATCAAGCGGGAAAAGAAAACTTGAGGCCCATACTTTTATAAATGTGTTAAAGTAATCCTATTATTTTGTTTTATCTAAATTCTCTTTATTTACAAACGGCACGTAAGAACTTTGACGTGTGATTTCTCGATTTCATAATGACCGCGGCGACTATTCAGGAGCCTTAAGAAAAGAACATTTATCTTTTCATCTAATTCTGAAATGTCTTAAAATCTGTAAATCATATGCAGTTTCTTTATTTTAAATTCTTTTATTTTATTTAAGGAGATGCTTGATTGAAGCGATTACTGATATTCTTTCTTTTTCAAGGTAATTTCTTCAAATTGGCTTTACAAAATTGAAATTTCTTTTACAGAATTAAAGTATATATGTTAGTCTTAAGTAGAAAGGTCAATTTCATGTTAGTAACAATAAAAAAATTTTTAATTACATTAATAATTCCTCACATCTGCACTCATTCACATTGTACACCCATGGAATTTGATTCTGTCCTTGGGGAAATTTTCCAAACTAAGAAATCGCTATCTTTCTACATACTTACAGTTGATGATTAACGTAACGACCAATAAGCTTTAGTCGTTACATTAATCATAAACTGCGAGTATGTAGAAAGTGGTGACTTCTCAATTTAGAAAATTTCCCCATGGACAGAATCAAATTCCATGGGTGTACAACTGTCAAGTCACGATAATGTTAGTTATAATATAATGTAACAGTTCTACAAGTTTCCAAAACAAAACATTACTACTGTTCGGACAATGTGATAGAATAACATTAAACCATTGGGACGTAGATCGAAAGCTTATAAAAAAAGATATTACTTGAATAAAATAGTATGCGTACGTGCACGCAAAATATAGATACAGAATGGTAAACAAAACACTTGTATCTATAGAAATAAAAGAAGATTAGTTTTTGAGTACCATGATAGATGGCGCTAAAATCAAAGAATAAGGGCAGATGATATATTCATGAGTATGTTGTACAAAGAGCACTAGCCTGCTTGTCTGGTCTTAGCGCTATTTTCTTTACCCTTCGCCCCAAAGCGCGACCGCGTGCCGCTCAACTCTCGCCCAAAAAAAGAATCTATAATACCGACGTCGGCCTTAGGTTTAGTGTCGCTTTAGTAGTTTTTTTCGAATTTCTCGTTTTCTTTATTTCTATTGAGATAAAGAATCTCTTTTGTTTCTTTAATGCTTTGGAATATTCTTGATAAGAATTTCGCGCCATAATTATAATTTTTTTGTTAATTTCAACTTTGTCTAAACCATCCGCAGTTTAAATTGCATGATTAATTGTCTTTGTGCAATAATTGATTCTCTATTTCACTCTTTTTATTTAATGAAAACCTTCTCTCAATAAATACATTTCCATAACTAAGAATAAATATTTTATTCATAAATATCTGAAGTTTATTAGAAGTAGAGTTATCATTAAGAACATCTTCAAAAATATTCAGTTCTTTGATTCTTTCTCTTGTACTCCTCAACAATTCATTGAAACCTTTTTGAAATAGACAATAATAATTTTTTAATAAACTCCCGAAGAAAAAGTTTATATATAATCAAATATAATTGTATAAAAATATATATAATTATATATGGAATTTGGCCATTTATACAGGGTGTCTGACAATTAATGATAAATCTCTTGCATGTAGATAGAATGGACCAAACTGAGTCGAAATGTCCTGTACCACTTTGCGATCTCCCCAATAGTTAACGAGTTATAAATTATTAAAGTATCCGAATTAATCCCGCGCATCGCCAAATCCAAGCGCGCGATTGTGATTACTAAGCGCTCAGGGTGGGAGTTTACTTGATAAGAATGATGGAAAATATTCACGATTATGAGAGTGGAGGTGGGGGGGGGGAGCAGCGTTACGTACGTGATTAATTCTTTATTAATTTATAACTCGTTAACTATTGCGCAGATTGCAAAGTGGTACAGGACTTTTCGACTTATTGTCAGTTTGATCCATTCTATCTGCATGCGAAAGATTTATCATTAATTGTCAGACACCTTGTATATAATCATACATGACGTCATATATGTATAATTATTTGTAATCATATTTACTCATATATGAATATATATAACATATGTGATATATATACTCATATATGATTACAGACACTTTATATATGCTTGTATATGATCTTATATAATTATAAACACATAAAAACGTATATGTATACGTACTCATATATTATAGTTATATATAGTTATAAGTCATCATATACGATCATATTGTATATAAATAATCAAATTCCATGTATAATTATATATATTTTTATATAATTATATATGATTGTATATAAACTTTTTTTTCAAACTGTTTTTCAATCTTATCACATTCCTTGCTAGATAACCAATTATCTTCGAGAAATAACTTTAGGGAAAATTCTAATTGTTTTAAACAGGAAATACAAAACCTTGCTAAGAAAGTAGGAGCACAAAAACTTTACATAATGTGTGCATTTTTCCAACAGTTTTAAGCAAATAGTTTTTAACATTAACTTACATTCATATTTGAATACTTTTAAATTTCTAACTTTGAAAAACCTTTTACTTTACGCAGCTGAGCATGAACTGAATAATCTGATTTAATATATTTAAGAAAAACAAGATTATTGTTATTGTTGTTGAGATCAATTTTTTTATTATCTTTAATATTCTCCAAAACTTCATTTTGGACGAATATTATCATAAAATCTTTCATTTTATCTATTAAAAAGAAATATGAAAAAGGAACTATTGGTATTATCTGTTTGGAATTCAATCAAGAATGATCCCAAAATATGAACAATACCTTGAAAGAAAAAAATGCTAACTAGCATTTATGAATTTATTATTGAGATAGCATCGAGAACTACTTTGTAAATAAGCATGTCTCTAGTTTTTTATTTTTCTACGTACTTTTCTGAATTATTAATGGCAATATATCAATTAATTACTTGTTTGTTATTTAGCCATCTAACAGCACGAAATTTCAAAGGTAGCAATGTTGATTCTGAATAAAAAGTGTAATCTGCTCTACGAAAAAGATTTTTAAAGTTATTAGGTTAATAACTTTTTTTATTCCTTGACTTTTTCCCTTATTTCCTTAACCATTTTTTAATTCTCTAACTCTTCTACGATTTTCCTGATTTCCCTAACAGCTAAATTTTACAAAAACATAACTCTTAAGGAGATGTTAAATCTAAAACCGAACTTTCTCGACGTCAGTATTACAGATTCTTTTTTTCAAGTAAAAATCGAGCGGCACGCTGTCGCATACAGAACGGTAAGGGAAATAGTGTTAAAGCCAGGCTAGCACTCTTTGTCAAACGCATTGAATATATCATGTTCTTTAATTTTAGCGTTATCTAATGCAAGATTTTTCAACTACCACGTTATACAATTACTTTTCAAACTGATTCCGCACACCAATTTACACATAAAATTTTCAAATTATTTATCTTATACTAAAGATTCTAGGCTCATTCTAGAAGCGCAGTATCGTTTTTTGTTGTAATTCACGCCCCAATTGACAAAAATCATCGTTATATCATATCTATGTTAAAATTTTATAGTTAAAAATACAATATGCTATGTAATGTATTATAGTTATAATATAACAATGATTTGTATCGACTGGGATGTTTATTATTTTATATACAAAGTCTCAAATTTTTATACGCAGCAAATGTTTTCTAACAAAACTATACTTTCATAATTTTTTTTCGTATTTTTTATATCAAATTGCAGTCTGCAAACTTTGTTATTGTCTATACTTTGATTCTGCAAGAGGATTTTACAATCCGTCAATAAAAAGATCTATTGATTAAAATTTGCGCATACAGACTATTCCAGCATCGCTTTAAGTTAATTCAGGTGACAGCTGTCTGAGTGAACTTTTAACGATGTTTTAATTTTTTGTTCGATTTTCTTGTAAAATAATACATCATTGATAGTGTTTTTTTTTGGTTGCATATTTCAATTCTAGAAAAAGCTTTTGATATTTTGTAAATTAAGCTAAATTCGAAGATTTTCAAATGATATAAATGTTGAGAATTCGCGTGATCTTAGCATTCCCTTAAATTAAAACAGAATAGTAATTTCATAATATTAAATTGATTAATCAATTTAATAATACTAATATGCTAACAATAGCATCTACAATATGTTGATGGGGAGATCTATATAATAAGATCTCCCCATCTCACCCAGAAAACTGTAAAGAATTTGTTACGAAAAATATTACCTCAATCAGAGTTTAAACGTGAATCTCCCTACATTTAGTGGCTGGCATAAGCTTAGTTAGCTGGTTAAGCCAATTTGATCGTCAAGACACATGATAATATTTTATTTTATCTGGCTACGAGATTCTCTATTATCTTTTGTCTTGTCAGAGACACAATTCGTGACTTAACTCCTAATTATTTGAGAGTACCAAAGATGATCGTAAAAATCATTGTAAAAACGAAATACCAAGGTAACACATTCGTGCTTCTCTTGTTCTATATCGAAAAGTGCTATGAAAGGTTTTACAAAAATAAAAACAAAATTTATTAAATATTTATTTTTTGTTTACTCATTTTTAATCAATTGAAAGAAAACGTTTGATTTGTAAAGCCTAATTGAATCCTAAGAATTGAGTAAAAGCTGAGCGCATTATCAGTACACCTGCTACATTATGCTGACATTTTTCGACAACGAAAAATAAGCAGCACACTGCGTGGCACTCAAATGAATAACAGCACAGTAAAAAAACGTTTTGTATTTATATTAAAAACGATCCTTGTTAAAATTTTTCTGTTGAATTTTTAACATACCCGAGGTAAGGGATTATAAAATCCTAGCAAATTAAAAAATAAGAGAGATTTTTCCAACCCAAACTTTCATTTAAAGAGATAGATAAATAATGTATTTCTACTTTGAAAATATGTATTTTCATTTTAAAAAAGTAAAATGCAAAATTAGAATAAATATAAAAACTAATGAACAACAGCATTCTAAATAATACACACAATTCTACATAGCAAATTAGAAAGTAAATAATTTTTCAACTTTTTTTCGTTACATTTGTCATTCACGAAGCAAATTTTTAAAAATTGTATTTTTTGCAAAACTACACACATTTGAACTTAAAAGATGTAATTTTGCGAAAAATATTTTTGTGATAAGTTAAAAAAAAATTAAAAACGGGAGAAAGTTTTCGATACCAAATGTTATTGCTGTAAAATTTCAAATTGATCGGATAAATAATGTTTAAGTTATCGTGACTTTGAAAAATGTGTTTAAAGTTTAATCAAAAAATTTTCAAAATAATTACAAAATATTGTTTTATACTTCTCTTTAAGAAATTTTTGAAATAGAAACACATTATGTATCTAATTTCTAAAATTTACGTTATGTATTTCTTGAAACACTAGACAAAACAGGCGCGCGCTACAGAGCTTTGGATATTACCTAATTTCCTACAAGTTATCAAAAAATGTTACACTATTAATCCTTAATACACATAACTGTCAAAATGCGATCTTCACGATTACAACAGTTCACAAAATAAACACAGCGAGAGAACCAATCAGCATTACAGAATTTACAGAAAAGCGTCAATAACAATTTTTAAGACTTTCGAGAGATACGATTATCGATTTAACATGCACTTTTGCAGATATAGGAGAAAAAAATTTTACATAATGTTGAAAAATATTTTATTTTTCGATTTATTGGAGTCTTCTTAACTTTTTAATTTAACATAATGTGATTGTATTATTTGAATATTTTGTGTTAAATTGATATTTACTTTTTCCTGGTATTAAACTAACACAATTTATATATAAAGTAACAAATAACATAAAAATAATGTAGTTTTGAAACGTAAATTCTAAGATAAATGAATAAAATGTACATCATCTTATAAATTGTAATTATTAAAAAAATATGTTTCTACAATTTGCCTCTAAATAATATCAAACACATTTTTGTGTTCATTTTTTACATAATATTTATATTATTGTACTTTTATCTTGTATTAAATTAATACAAAAATTTATGTAGTCGTTCTTTTTCGCACTTCGCAAAGAGTTGTTTCTAGAGAATAATAATTGTATATAAAAAAATATATAATTATAAACGTCAAGTTACAATTATATAACTACTAATTATAATTTCTTAACAATGTAACTGTTATGTAATACATTCGTCATATATCAGTTATATTATTAAGTAAAAAATTAAATTCCAGTTGAATTATATCTGTGTTTATATATACCCAGCAAGTTACAGTCATAAAACTGTTAGTTACGATTTCCCACCTTAGCAATATAACTGTTATATAACAGAGTGTATTATGTAACCATTTCCACTGAAAATAATTCTTTGCGCAGTGGAACGGCCGGAATTGCGCGAACACACGTTCGAAATCGTTTTTCTCTGTTGCAGTCCGATGACGTCGATGCCGAGCTTCACAATGTCGGGCGCCAGTCAGCAGAATCAGCACACGACGAGTAGCATGTCCTCGTTGTCCGCCGGGAGCGGCATGAGCCCGATGGGCATGACCGTGGGCATGACCGTTGGACCAAGCCCTGGTGCGTGCCTCCAGCAACGGGACAACGGCTATTCGTGCGGCGTCGCGCGACCACCGAGCTACGAGCCCCTTCATTTGGGGTACGGCGCCAGGCCAACCTGCAGTCCCACGCAGCCCTATCATGCGGCGAGCCTCAATCAGTACAATCAGAACGCCAGCTCGACCGGTGAGTGTCTACCGCACTCACTGCATTCGCTGCTTGCACTCTAGCCGATGGACTACTACTACGGCTACCATGGATAATACGCTATCGAGCCCGCCGGTAATGGATTATACACGCTTCTGTTACCTCTTCGTCCACCCAAAGTGTTCGATCGAACGGCTTCGATCCATGCGTTCTTTCTCCCTTGCATCTTATAAACATCCAGTACAATGCGATTTAGCTTCATGCCCATACATCGCCAGTATCATCTACATTAGCTGCATGAACGCTTCTTGTTTCTGTATTCGTTTCTATAGTTAGTGAATTGTTAAGTGTTAATAGATTGATATGTAATGTTAGTAAGACATTGTACGTGTTTTGCAAACACATTGTTAAATCTGCCATTACAATCTTCTCTTTCTTTCTCGCATTTTGTATTATTCAACTTTTAATGACATTGAAATGGTGAAATATAAAGGTGTGCGAATCAAGCATTTATGAAGTCGAATCGAATCTTTGATGACATGTTTGAAATTGAATTGAATAGAATTTGAAATTTTCACGTTGAATCTCTTTGAGTCAAATACGAATCGAATCAAATTTTCTCAGATTTATATTAGGCGTTAATTTAAAGGCAATGAAGTATTTTTAATAATATTGCAAATTCTTTTTAATAGATGAAAAAATCAACCTAGATTATCACATTTATTCTTAGTTGCCTCCCCTGCCATGCCAGGAACTGTGAAACTCTGTAACTTTGACATGCTATATATTTGAACCATAATAGGATAGATCGAGACAAATCGGATCAATATTTTTCATAGGCAAAAAATAATTTAAAAAACTAGTTTTGTTATAAAATTTAACTGTAAATTCTTTATCTTTACATTTTTAACTTGAATTTTATATAATAAAATAATATATAAACATGATTTTTTATTGCGTAACAAAAAAAAACATCAAGAAAAGAAAATTGTCCGATTTCAGCATTGGAGGCGAAACGGATCACCAGTTTAAAAGAAATAAAATCTAAAAGAAATAAAATCTAAAAGAAATAAAAACAAATGAATGAACTCTTTGAAAGAGCCTATTAAGCCTTTGTGTTACAAACTCCCAAAATTAACCCTCAGCTGGTACACTATAGCGGATTCGATATTTTGCTACACATAGGTGTACGTCATTTTGAATTGCATCTATCTTTATATGTAATGCATAGAATTTAAAACATTTTATTTTTAATCGATACATCAGAAGGTCAAGAAGAAAAATAAATAGGTGCAAAAATCCAAAAATTGAATATATTTGAAATATTCAGGAAAGAAGAAAACTGTTTTTCTTTTAAAATTCATAGTTTCAAAAGGAAAACCGTTAGAAATATTTTTCTAACAGATTTTGAAAAGTAATTGAACGTACTTTAAGAGAAAAATATTGTTATTTCGATTATTTTAAAAACATATATTTATTCTACAAAGTGAAGTTAGGTGGTTTCTCAGCGTAAGAAAAGATGAATTGTTAGAATAAATCATTAATTTTCAATTATAAAACTTGAAAAAACATCAAATACAGTATAATATACTTTATTATTATTTATTTAAATGGAATATTTGCAACAAATTTTTGCAGTTGCTTACACATCGGTTTGGCACATTTCAAATACTTATATGATATTTTTCGATCAAGGTTAGACGGACATAGTAAGCATTTTTTTGGTTTGGCCATTTTATATTTTGCCAACAAAAATCGCGAGAATCTTGAACTTCGGGAGTGTCTGTATAATCTAAGAAACTTTCAATTTGTACACTCAATACCGTTCGCAACGTTGAAGAAGTGAATGTGTCAGAAATGGTTTGATAAGCGCTACAGTTAGATGTCGTAGCGCCTTACTCACAATCAGTACTGTATACATAAACATGATACGCTCGGGTTTGCGCTTATTGTTAAAAAATTGATTAGTTAAATAATCTCTACATTTTAGTATGATTAAATCGAAATCGTAATATACATATTTAAATTACACGATTGAATGTCTATGATTTATGAAATAGTTAAATTCATAATACAAACATATTTTTATTAAAGATCGTTTATAATTGAGTATTACAATAATAATAATAATAATATACAAAACAATGTAAAAAAAATTTCATTTAAAGTTTATGAGATAAACACAAAGAATCGTCGAGATACTCAATGTCCTTTTGTGAATTTAATCTATTAATTTATTCTTTAATAGCATCTCAAAAATTAATATCGATATGCCAAGTCGATGGTCTCATTTTACCCACTGTAAAGAGGGAAGTATACATGCCTGAGTGGGAGGCGTTCTCCTTTTGTATGAGAACGTGCGCGAAACGGACGAATTTTTGTTCGCGCTATATTGTTACAGTGAACCGACTATAGTATAGAGAATCTAGGTCCAATCATCTTGACTTTGACCTTGATGTTATCAAGGTCATTATCCTGAGTAACCTTCAGAAGGTTTTAGTCGGCACTCGTTGTTCGTTAAAAAGTAACAAATAAAGTTAACAATGTAAATATGTATTTCATAGCAAACTAAGTTCATCTGAAGTCTGTTGCGTGAAAAGTAAATGCTTGGATCGAGCCACTCTCCTGCACCCCTTCTCTGACTATTTTAACTCAATCCTGTGATCATAAGTGTGTGGCCACAAAGCAAAATTTGGAGTTGGACTGGATTAGAACAATCGGGGATTGCGGGGAAGAACCAAAGCCCCCCCCCCCCCAAGTATTTACTTTCCACGCAAAGCGAAGCCTGCCCCACTCCTTCCAATTGGAATTTCACGCTATGGAATCAATTTTATCAATATTATCACTTATGATCATTAATTACATGAATTTGTATTTAAACGGCAAGTTCAATACCATAATCGTATAAATTTTTTGAAATAATGGTTACGTTCTATTAATAATAATGATGATGTTACAATAAATAGTGAAGATGACTAAAATTATAACGTTAAGATAAACAGTCTATTGCTAAACTTATTTTCTTAATAATTTTTTAACAAATTACAAGCGCCAACTAAAACCTGAAGATTACTCAGGATGATGACCTTGACAACATAAGTATATGAAGGTCAAGGTGATCGGAGCTCGCTCCCCTATACTATAGTAATTATTAAATATTTTATTTTCAAGAAATTACAATTGTTTAAAGAAATTGCGTTGCAAAATTTTACAAAAAATTAATTTAAAATCTTTGAATTTAAAAAACTCAAAATTTTTTATTTTAACTTGATACAAAAAAAAATAAGTGAGGTTCTTCAATTAATCTCTTTGGACTAACAAAAAAAAAAAAATAGTACGATATAAATCATTCAAAAAAGATTAATTATTTGAAATATTGAAAACCGATACTTTTGAAAAATCAACAAATCAAGATTTTATGTCAATCTTTTTACGCTCATATTAATAAATAATGAATAATATATAAGGCCGAAAACGAGCTATTCTTTGGTTTTTCGAATTACAATTTTTTTTAATCTTGACAGCCAAGATACAGTTAGCGGTAACTCTATCTTGGTTGTCAAAATTAAAATAAATTGTAATTTGAAAAACAAAAAAATAGTTTGTTCTCGGTCTTATATTATTCATGATTTTACAATTAATAAACGAAATTTTATTATTTGAACAATTTTAAATGATAAAGTGTTGTAATAAATGTTATATATATACAATATGTATACATGGTGCGTTCGGAAAGTAATGTCCGTATTTTTTTTACAAAGAATTTATTGAACTTTTCGGTACAACATCAAAATGTTTCAAAATAGGCTCCTCTTGACACATCGACTCCAGCGAGTTTTCCAGGCATTGAATGCGTCACGGTAGGGCGTCTCCGGAATGTCCTTTAAAGCCGCGGTGCAAGCTGCTTTGTTGTTAATTTCTTAATTGTTCCAAAATGCTCTAATAACTATGACACTAAACGGACACTCGATCGACGGTCTTTGATGACGACAATTATTAGACATACCAAAAACTATCGTTCATGAGATCGTTACGAACAATCTGCACATGCGGAAGGTGTGCGCAAAGATGTACCAAAAGTGCTAACTGATGGCCAAAAATTGCGCCGAGTTGAAACGTGTCAGGAAAATTTGGACATGTGCGAAGATGAGCCCAACTTTTTAGACAATGTTGCGGGACCCATGAAAGGCAAGCATTTTAGGGGATCAAAGTAGCTTGCAGCGCGATATTAAAGGATATTCCGAAGATGGCCTACCGTGACGCATTCGATATCTGGAAAACTCGCTGGAATCGATGTGTCAACTCAAGAGAAGCCTATTTTAAAGCATTTTGATGAGTTGAATTGAAAAGTTCAAGATAAATTTTTTGTAAAAAAATCACTGATATTACTTTCCAGACGCATCATGTACATATATACACAATTAATTCTTAAACACATAATATCGATCCGGATCATTACATTAATTCATTTTCCGGTTCGAAAGACTTTTTTAATTTGGAGAAGCTATACCTTTGGTTTCAATCAATATTTTTCAATAATCTTTTTCTTCAAGTGAAAGCTTAGAATATCAAAAATATGACTACACAATTAGTACTGCCGAAAAATGATTTACTCGTATTGTGAAGTTACAAAGGAAAAGCCATTAAGCGAAAATAAAAAATTGTTCAAATATCCACTTTTTCTTTCACAAATTATATCTTTGCAACAAAAAAACTTTGAGGAACTTTAAAAAATAATATTTTAAAGTTAAAGAGTTATACTTTTAAGAAAAAATTATGTCCTTTCTTTTAAAAAGTATAATTATATAATAAGAAGAATGAGGTATTTTTGAATGTATAAAAATCCACTTTTCTATAAAAAAAAAATCATATTATTGCAACAAAAAACTTTTAAGGACTTTACAATATGGCGTTTTATCTAAAAAGTCGTACTTTCAAAAAAATTATGTCATTATCATTTCTATTAAAAAGTATAATTATATAGCAAGGCAAATATAAGATATTTTTGATTAACTCAAAAGTGTTTAAAATTGGACATTGATGTGTTTCATAATATATTTTGGACTCTGCGCAGAAACCCTCTTTTCCACAGCACTAGTAGTATTCTACCTTTAGACAGAATATATGCGACTAACATACACGAACAGACCTGTTCAAACGTGTTTTGTCCAATTTTTTTATATAAGATTTTCCATAAAAAAGTTACAGTCACACACAATGTGATCCCACAGACCCCAATAAAACTTTGCTGCCATGCCGTTCGAATAACCAATAAAGTTGATCAACCATATTAATCGAAAGAGGAGATTTCCAACTTTTTTTACCCCTTGGTCCGAACCTCCTATCTCATTCCGTCTTCACACAGCAAGCATTCGAAATATCATAAAGGGTCGCTCAGACCCTCTAGTGTGATTAAAGGCTAAGGAGCATAGACCTTGAAGAGAGTTCTGGAAGTTTCACAGTTCGCGCGTTAGATAAAGGCGAAAGAATATGACAATGCATGTAATAATGTGTATATATTACAATTAAATAACTTTTTTTTAGTTCTACAATTTCATGCACTTACGTTTATACTACCTGGAACCCAATAAACATACATTTGAAAAATAAAAAGATATCCAAAACATCGATAACTTTGAGTTAGCCGCACGAGGGTACCAAGTATCCTTTTTAGACTTTCGTATACTCTTACGTTGAGAATAATACAAAAAAATACCCATACAGGCTCATCATATCTATGGGTAGTTAAAGTTTTTTTGAAAAATCAAATCTTGAAATTATTTTTATATTATAAAAAAGCAATATAAAAAATTGCATAAGATACATCATTCTCTGATTAATCTGATTAATAGGGTTAATTACAAGAGTTTTAGAAAATATTATAATTACCAAAAATAATGTGCTCAATAAAAATTGATATTATAGGCATTAAATATTATATTAATAAACATCATACAAATTATAATGTTACTATCAAAGTGTAATAATATTTTAGTGCACTTTATTAGAAAAATATATAATGGAACAGTTTCAAAATTTGTTCTAAATTCTATTAAATCATGATACAAACAAATCAATTGAAACAAATTTACAAAGATGATTGTATCTATCGTGTACCCAAATTTTTAGAATAGTCTACCAGATTTAGAAATAAAAGACAAATTTTAAAAATTGGCAAACAATCAGACACAAAAATTGATATACGTTAACAAGATTGATTGCAAGGGAGATACATATAAATAAAACAATCAAAATAAACGATAGATTCGAAATCAAATCATCGATGATTCAAAATTCTCGAACTATTCAAATTCGAATCTTTCTAATTAGGAAACAAATCGAAACGCAGTAGATTCAATTCGACTCGAATTCGAACTATTCACACACCTCTAACGAAAAAATATTATAACAGATCTGATACAAAAAAGTAATGTACAAATAATGTACACATAATGATATAAGAAATAGATTGAGATTATTATAAAAATCGTTTCGTTTTTTGTCTTATTATTTATTTTTTAATGACAATAAAATGATAAAATAATATTTTAATTAATTCTAATAGATATATGAAACAAGAACAATATACACATGACAACAACGAAAACAAATAATTTTTTATAAAAATAATTTTATTTTTATAATTTTATTTTTTTAATTATTTTTTAACACGTTGAATGCCGAAATCACTTGTCTTTCCGACAATATCAAAATGCTTTTACTATTAAATATTTCGATAAAATATTATACAACATAATTGATTGATATTATACAATATAATATAATTGACTATATTATACAAAATGTTATGTAATACATTTACTACTTTAAATCAAGTTTGCCAAATTTGTGCACACTGCAACTCATTTTTTAAAACGATAAATATCCACAACCTATCCATCTTTAATGAGTATAAAAAAGTAGGCGAGGAAGGTAATAAATTGATTATTTATTTATACCACTTTATTTATACTTAACTTCTCCTACTTTTTAATTTTTTATTGAATGTAATTTTTTAAATTATATTCTATTTCTCTAATGCATAATGAAAGTATAAAAATGCGAAAATGCGCTTATTTTTTTATATCTTTGAAATCTTTTTATATCTTTTTTATATCTTGAAACGTTGAAATTGATACAAACCATTTTTATGCACAAAGAGTTTGATAATTATATTATTTGATAATGTGTAATGTCTTAACTAACTTTATAAATATTTAATAAAATTATTTTTTAATATAATTTAAATAAAAAAAACGAATGACAGAACTCTTGCGAATTTTATGCATCACATCTAGATTTGAGTCTTATATGTCAATTGAAGTGTTAATTATATTTATAGAAATACAAATGTTATTTTTTACAATTTTTATATATTTTTTTGAATTTAGTAACGCCAATCAACGCTAGTCAATGATGATTAATATGGCAGTCAATGTGTTAATGATAAAATAGCAAAATAACAGGCTAACAGATATGCAAAAGGATAATCTCATATAACACCTATAAAAAGAAATAGATCGAATTTCTTATAAAACTACTTTTTATATTATTATTTATCTTTCTTAATAATGAAATAATATGTTAACAAAAATGAAAAAAAAGAACAGCATACGTATACAAAAAATAAATCCACTCTTCGTCACATATAGTGACATATACTTACAATCGGTTATGAAATTAAATTTTTATTAAGAGAACTTGCATATAATTCTCACACGAAATGTTTCACATCCATAAATCTAAACAAGATGCCACGGATTCTTTTGCAGGTCTAATATCACCTGGCGTGAGTGTGCCGATCGCGGTACCAGGTCAACCAGCACCCGATATGGCGGCGCAATACTGGTCACCGAGGTTGCAGTGACCGTGGTGGTCGTCAATGTCGACTTCGTCTCCGTAGACTTGAGCTTCTTTATCTCCCTTAGCTTACGATGTCCGTGTCGTGTACGGGAAAACAACACGCGATCACGCGGTCGTGGAGCGCAGTCTCCGGAAATCCGCACGTTATGGGTCGATCGTGCGTGCGACTGTTCCATAGTGTAAATCAAAATGTGCTATCGTACCCATGTATTCCGTTTAAGCCAAAGTTCCGCGTGGAAACGAATATGATCTGTCCGTATTCGCGTCCGCTATTCTTGTTTTTTTTTTTTTTTTTTTTTTCGTTTTTATCAGGCGAATGCATCATTTCGAGAAATTTCGGGAAAACGTCATTGCGAATTCGCTGGCGCTTACCGACGAGGATCCGAGATACGAAGATCTCAAAAATTCGTTCTGTCACCTTCGGCAAGGAACTTGATTCTTTTGAATGGCTCTATTGTGACTCCGTTTGTGTAAACTGATGATAAATTTACGATATAGTACTCGTGTAATTGCAATACAAGATGCAGTGGGTTTGCAGGAGGATTAATCTCTGTATAATCGTGAATCTTATCGCCGTCAAATCGAATTCCCGTGTTCCGTGCTAAAAAAATTAATATGCGAATTATCTACACGATATGCGATTGTGAACACTTTCCCGATCATGTCCCTCATTATCATAGCCGAACAACTAACGCTGGCTTTCCCGCACTTTCACTAACGGTGTTTGGTATTGTAATGTGTGAATCCATACAGCACAGAAAGATTGCAGAAACATTGCAAAAATATTTTATTGTAAGATTAACATTGCGAACACGTTACGAAATGTTGCCACAGTGACCGCTGTAATATTTCTACAACATTACAGCAACAATAAAATTTCTTTAGAAATTCTTTACAAATATTACAATGCAGTATTGCGGTGTTACAATGTAATATGTTTTAATGTTTCGGATTCCAGTTGCGCTTAATTAACACATTTTAACACATATAACTTCTAAGAATATCAAAATATTTTTCTGAATTAATTTTTACACAAAAATACTAAAAATTTTATTACTAAAATATATTTTATTTATTTTTGTCTTTGAACTTAATTTTGGGCACTTGTCGCTTCAAAGAATCATTTCATTAAAATATAGATGAAAAATCTTATTATACTACGTTTTTTATATTCTATCTTGAGTAATTTTTTAATTATGAAAAATAGAACTCTGCCGAGTCAATCTATTGGCAGTGATACTGCTCGCGGGAGAAGTACAAGACATTATTTATCATAATATTTTTGAAACGTTGCTGAAATAATATTGCAAAAAAGCTTCTGTGCTGTATAGATGAGACATACCTCTTCTCTTTATTTCGATGTCGTAACAGAATATAATTCATAAGAGCACAACCATTGATAGACATATTATTACGCCAATCAATGACAATCCATGGTTTTCATATTACATAATTAATACGTAAAATGATCGGCAAGGTGGGAAAAATCTCTCAAAGCATCATCCACGTATGCACATCTTTGTAAACTTCCTTTTAATTCGTACAATTATACCTCTGAGCCGAGACATCTTTATAGATAGAACCGAGCAAGGTGAGACGCGG